>NC_138554.1:91104172-91175061 GCF_964273705.1 Natrix helvetica
TCTCACTGAAATGCCGATACTTAAACCTGTCGAACAACGTATTACTAGATCCACGACTAGACAAATGCTAGAATCTCACAAGCGCGTCGACCCCCAAACACAATGTGCTAAGAAAGAAGTTAAGAAGCAAACCGGAGCCATGGGAGGAGCAGGGCCGAAGATTAGTCTTGTGGAGAGAGATCTTCAGCAAATGCTTTCAACGCTCCAGACCAGATCTAAAGATGCTTAAGCTATTATCTTGGAACGTGAACGGAATGAACTCCCCACAAAAAAGGAAAAAAATATTTTATTATTTTAAGCAATTTAATAATGATGTTGTTTGCCTTCAAGAGACTCATATTAGGCTGCAAGACCAGAAGTATTTAGTGAATTCAAAACTGGGAACATGCCTCTGATTTGGTAAAGAAAAATGTTGTGGTGATATATATAAATAAAAGATTTTCAACTAAAATTATAGAGGCGGATGATGCTGGTAGATATATAGCAATTCAATTTGATACAGACTTTGGTCCCATTTTGGTGCTAGGAATATATGCTCCAAATCAACGCCAAGAAAGCTTTTATAAGATGCTCCATTTAAAAATTTTAGACTGGAACTTTAAGATATTCTAATAATGGGAGACTGGAATGGAGTGATTTCTCCAAAGATAGATAAGAGTACAAAGACTAAATTCACTACCAAATTACCAAAGGCTTTTTTTGATTTACAAGACGACTTGAAATTAAAAGATGTTTGGAGGACACAACACCTAAATGAGATGGATTTTTCTTTCTACTCAGATAGACATAAATCCTTTTCAAGGATTGATTTCTTTTTGTTAACACCGGATCTACTTCCTAAAGCTAAGAAATCCAAGATTTTCGCCAGGACACTTACCGATCATAGTCTGGTGTGGTTACAAATTGAATTAGGGAAGAGGCCAAGAAGGTCTTGGAGAGTAAATGAAAATTTATTTAGATATGAAAAAAATGTTGATGAACTTAAAAAACACATGAAGGAATTTTTTAGTTTTAACATGAATAAAGGGTACTCCCATTGAAACAGTTTGGGATGCAAGTAAAGCTTATATGCGTGGGGTCCTGATACATATGAACTTTAAACATAAACAAATTAGACAGAAAAGGAGAATGGAATTGGAAGATGAAATAAAAAGCAAGGAACAGCTGCTTATAACAAACCCGAATGACCAGGTGCTTCAGATGGCGCTAAAGCTGTTGAAAGATCAATTTCAGATGCTTATAGCAGAACAAACAGCAACTAACTTACAATTTGCTAAACATAACACCTTTGCTAATGCTAATAAACCTGGTAGGTGGTTAGCTTATACTTTGAGAAGGAATATGAATGACAGAATTATTGATAAAATTGAGTATCGAGGGAAGATGGTATATCAACAAGAGTTGATTAAAAATCATTTGTGGACTATTATACTAAGCTATATGTACAGGATAATATACAGAACAAGTCAATAGATGATTTTTTGGAAGGAAAAAGGGTTGCTAAAATTTCTGTGCTTCAAAAGGCAAATCTGGAACGTCTGATAACTGCTGATGAGATCACTTTAGTTATAAATCAACTTAAATTAGCTAAGGCTCCAGGGACTGATGGTTTGACTGCAATGTATTATAAAACTTTACAACTGGAAATGATTGAATATCTTACACAACTATTTTGTAATATACAACAAGGAGGTAAAATACCCTCCTCATGGAAAGCGGCTTTTATTTCATTGATACCTAAAGATAAAGAGGGCCCTAAGAAAGCAGAGGATTACAGGCCGATATCTCTTCTGAACACAGATTATAAAATATTTGCTAAGGTACTAGCCAACAGATTGATGCCGGTTATTCAAGAGATTGTTCATCATGATCAAGCAGGATTTATTGAAGGCAGACATATGAAGGAGAATGTAAGGCAACTCATAGACTTAATTGACTATCTTGATAAGAATAAGCAGATCTCTGCAGTGCTGGTTTTCTTGGATGCAGAGAAGGCCTTCGATCGAGTGAATTGGAACTTTCTAACCAAGACTTTGGAAAAGATGGATATGGGACCACGATTGCGGCAGGCGATTGGAGCAATTTATCAGCAACAAAGTGCACAACTTATTATTAATGGAAATTTGTCAACAACTTTCGAGATACAAAAAGGCACAAGACAAGGTTGCCCATTATCCCCATTGTTATTTATTTTAACTTTGGAAATCTTGTTGAACGCAATTCGGGACTCAAAATCCTTAGATGGCATAGCTATCAGGCAAAAGGAATACAGAACTAGAGCATTCACCGATGATCTGGTTGTTACCCTTTCACATCCTTTGAAATCAATAATCCAGATGAAAAATATCATAGTAGAATTTGGCATGGTGTCTGGGTTTAGACTAAATCAAAACAAAATGAAAATGATGGTTAAAAACATGACAGAGACTCAAAGAAAGAGACTTGTAAGTTTAGCAGGTTTTGAAATAGTTTCTAAAGTCAAATATTTAGGAATACAAATTTCAGAATCAAATGACCATTGGCTTACCTGAAGGGTCCTTTTCTGTACACCGCGGGAGAGTCCAAGCAATGGGTTAATTCAGTCTGCTTGCCCTTAGGACTGAGGAACTATTTTTCCTTTAGCCACACCTCCTCCTGGTGTGCTCAATCCCCCAGAATTCTTAGAAAGAGTCAGTTCGTGCGGACGGAGCGAAGCGTCCAAGATGATGTACTGTTGACACGAAGAACCCGAATCCCGGCCTGAGAGCCAGGGTGGGTTGGACTCTCCCGCGGTGTACAGAAAAGGACCCTTCAGGTAAGCCAATGGTCATTTTCCTGTACACCGCTTGGAGAGTCCAAGCAATGGGACATACCCAAGTTATTGTCCATCTGGGTGGGCAGAAGAAGGCTCCCGGGATTCGGTCTCTGACACAACCGCCTGGAGCACACGCCTGCCGAAGGACGCCTCAGCTGGCGAAAATGTCCAATTTATAGTGTCGCACAAAAGGAGAAGGAGAAGACCACGTAGCGGCCCTGCAGATGTCCAGGATTGAGGCCTGGGTGGCCCAGGCCGCCGAGGTAGCAGCACTTCGTGTGGAGTGTGCGGTGATGCTGCGCAGAACAGCTTTGGATTGGCTTTCATAGGCTGTCGCAATGCAGGCACGAAGCCACCTGCCAATCGTGGAGGAAGAGACCTTCTTCCCTAGGGAACCAGGCTGGAAGGAGAGGAAGAGAGCCTCTGACTTCCTGAACTCCGTAGTGCGAGCGATGTAAACCTTCAGGGCCCTCCTGACATCAAGATTGTGCCAGGAACGCTCTCTGGGATGCGACGGATGAGGACAGAAATTTGGCAACACAATGTCTTGCGCTCTATGGAACCATGAGTTTACTTTGGGGGTAAAGGTCGGGTCCAGCCTCAAAATGACCCTGTCAGGGTGGATGACGCACAAGTCCTGGCGAACAGACAGAGCCGCCAGCTCCGAAATCCGGCGGGCGGACGTGATGGCAATCAAGAAGGCCGTCTTCAGCGTCAGGAATCGAAGAGAAGTAGTGCGTAGAGGCTCGAATGGAGGGCCGGAGAGGGCCCGTAGGACCACGGACAGCTGCCAAGTGGGGTAGCAATGAACGGTGGGAGGGCGAAGGTTAGAGGCGCCCTTGAGGAAGAGTCTCACCTTCAGGATTTTGCTGAGAGGCAAAAGATGGTCGCCCGACCAGACGGTGGACAAGGCCGCCACTTGGCGTCGAAGGGTGTTCGGGGCCAGGCCCTTGTTGAGTCCCGCTTGAAGAAAGTCAAGGACTCTGGAAACAGGCGCGGTCGTCGGCTCGATGAGCAGCTCCTCACACCACTTAGCGAAGGCGGCCCAGGACGCATCATAAATCCTGGTGGTTGAAGGGCGTCTCCCCGCCTGAATGGTGTTCACTACCTCCTCTGATAGGCCTTGGCTTTTCAGTTGGTCCCCCTCAAGTGCCAGACGGCCAACTGGAGCCACTGGGGCTCTGGATGAACCACGGCCCCCTGGCTGAGGGAGATCTGGTCCGGAGGGATACGCCACGGAGGAGACACCGACAGGTGGACAAGGTCGGCGAACCACGACCTGCGGGGCCAGTGCGGGGCCACGAGGAGGACTTCCGCTCCCTCTGCGATGACCTTGGAGATGAATTGAGGAAGGAGAGGCAGGGGAGGGAAGGCGTACAGTAGCTCGCGGGGCCACTTGCAACGCAGAGCATCCGTCCCCTCTGCCCCCGGGGTGAGGAACCGGGAGTAGAATCGGTCGAGCTGCTTGTTGTCCCTGGACGCAAACAGGTCTACGGTCGGCTCTCCGAATCTGTCGGACATCTGGTGGAACAGGCGAGGGTCCAGTTTCCACTCCGCAGGATCTATGGTTGTCCTGCTCAACCAATCTGCCTGTGTGTTGTCCACTCCGGAGATGTGGCCGGAGCGGAGAGATTCCAGACGGCGCTCCGCCCAGCGGCCCAGGGACTCCGCCTCTATCATCAGTGCTCTGGATCTGGTACCGCCCTGGCGGTTGATGTGGGCCTTGGTGGCCACATTGTCCGTCATCAAAAGTACATGTTGACGATGAATGGTCCGGCTGAAGTGGCACAGGGCCAGGCGAGCAGCCCTCAGTTCCAGCAGGTTGATGCTGTAGCTGGTTTCCACTTGGGACCACTTGCCCTGGACAACCAGGGAACCCATGTGGGCTCCCCAGCCGGAGAGGCTGGCGTCTGTGGTGATGACTAACCTCTCGGGCTCCTTGAATAGGTGGCCCTTGAGGATGGCCGGAGACACCCACCAGCGGAGAGACCTCTTCACTTCCGGCGTAACTCGAATCGGCCTGGGAGAGTTGCTCCTGGATGCCCTCTGGTGCGGCAGCAGCAGCCACTGAAGCGCCCTGGAATGCAGGCGGGCCCACGGCACGATGGAAATGCAGGAGATCATTTTTCCCAGTAGCTGCGACAGGAGGACCACTGGAGCCTGCCTCAAGCTCATCACCTTGTGGGTCAAGGACCTTAGACCGGCCAACCTGTCTTGGGAGAGGAAAACCCTGCACAAGTTGGTATCTATCACCGCCCCCAGGTGTACAAGTCTGTTTGTTGGAGTGAGATGGCTCTTCTCTAGGTTTAGAGTGAAGCCGTGATTTTTGAGGGATCTCATAGTGATTCGGAGATCCGGCAATGCCTGCTGCCTGGACGACGACTGGATAAGGATGTCGTCCAGGTAGCACTGGAGCCTTATGGGCCTGCGTCTTAGCTGGGCCGCCACTACCGCCAGCACTTTGGTAAACGTCCGAGGGGCGGACGAGAGGCCGAATGGAAGAGCTTTGTACTGGAAGTGGCGACCCGCATAATAGAAGCGCAGGAACTTCCTGTGCTGAGGACGGATGGGGATGTGGAGGTATGCCTCTTTGAGATCTATAGATGTGAGTAGATCTCCCTGTCGAATCCCCGCCAGAATGGTCTGCAGTGACTGCATCTTGAACCTCCGGTAGGCGATGTGCCTGTTGAGGTTTTTGAGGTCCAAGATGGCTCTCCACCCCCCTGAGTTCTTTGGCACCAGGAAGAGGATGGAGTAAAACCCCCTCCCCTCTTCGCCCTGGGGAACTGGTTCCACGGCCCTGATGTCTAGGAGGTGTCTGACTTCCTGGTCCATACGCTCCCTCTTTTGGGGGCAGGATGGGACTGGGCACCGGATGAAGGTCCGGGGGGGGGAGGGACAGGAACTCCAGGGAGAGGCCTTCCCTGACTATCTGCAGAACCCAAGCGTCCTCGGTGTTCTGGACCCAATGGGAGGCAAACAGCTGGAGGCGACCCCCGATGGGCGCCGAGCCCGGGCAGTCACTTTGACTTACGGAATGGCCTGTTGGAGGCCCCACCGCGGTTATACTTGCGGAAGCCGAACTGCTGCCTACCTCTGTCCCGAAAGGGCACCCTGTCCTGGGATCTGTCGCCCTGCTGACCGAAGGACCTATTGGAGGGAGAGAAGGAAGAGGCGGAGGTGGAAGGCTCGGAGGCACGAAAGGACTGCCTCCTAGAATAGGGAGTGGCCTTACGTTCCTGCTTCTTGTTTAAGGAAGGGAGGATCTTCCTC
Organism: Natrix helvetica; assembly: GCF_964273705.1. NCBI lineage: Eukaryota > Metazoa > Chordata > Lepidosauria > Squamata > Natricidae > Natrix > Natrix helvetica. Next base: position 91,110,240 of record NC_138554.1, read on the forward strand.
TTGTCCTTGGACTCTATGAGGAGAGGATCCAGGGACTCGCCAAATAATTTGGACCCCTTAAAGGGGACGGAAGCCAGTTCCACTTGTTTTTCTGGTCCGCTTGCCAATGTCGGAGCCAGATCAGCCGGCGCGAAGTGATATTAGAGCCGAGTGCCCTGGAGGCGAATTTAGTGGCATTAAGGGATGCGTCAGCGGCATATTGGGAGGCTGCGATTATTTTAGACACGTCCTGGTGGAGGCGGACGTCTCCCGCCGGGAGCTTGGTTAGGAGCTCGCGCAGCCAGATCACAGAAGCCCTATTAAAAAAGGAGGCGGATGAAGAGGCCCCGATGGCCCAGGCAGCCGCCAGGTGGGTTTTGTGGCACGCCTTTTCCGCTTTCTTGTCCTCCGCCTTAAGGCCTTCCAGGAGGTCGGCCGGTAGAGGGGAGTTGGAGGTGAGTGCAGCGATGGGCGGGTCGACAGTGGGAAGGGCCAGAAGGTCCTCCAGCACTGGCTCCATAGTATAAAGCTTCCTATCTACCCCACTTGGAGAGGACTGCATGGCTGGTTGAGCCCACTGGCGCTGGATTAGGTCGAGGAACAGCCCCGGAACCGGAACCAGCTCTTGTTGGGGAGCTGGGACATCAAACATGACCGCATTGGGATTAGCCGGGGTGGCATCCTCCGCCGGCGCGGCCGGTTTGGGCTTGATCCCCACCCTGGTGGCAGCCTTGACCTTGTGAAGGACAGATTTGAAAAGGCTGGGCTTGAACAGACCCGCAAAGGCGGGCGCTTCAGGGGGAAGGTCCTCGTCGTCCGAGAGACCTAGCACCTCTGGGTCAGGGTCCTCAATGGCAGAGGCCTCGCTGACCACGGAGGATTCCAGGGAAGGATGGCGAGCACGCTTGCTTGGAGGGGGAGCTGTCTGATTGGGTTTGGGACCCCTAGGGGCCACTGCAGTGGGACTCTTAAATTTCATGGCCTCCGTGATGCCCTTGGCAATGGCACGGGCCATTAGTTCCTGCATGCGGGGAGATAACTCCTCAGAGTCAGAATCAGGATCCAAGCCCTCCTCTAGGGAGGGGTGAAGCTTCACCCTGCATATCGTCTATACTGGCATCCCCAGGGGGAGGGGCCTGCTCACAGGCCCAAGAGGGTGCCGGAGAGGCCGGCTCTGCAAATGACCTATTTGGGGATAGGTCCTGGGACTCCACCTCCTCGGCGAGGACCATCTGGAGATCTTCCCGGGAGGGAGGGATTCCTGAGAGGGACTGCTCCCTGTCTGCCTGGCGTCTGGCCTTCTCAAACTGCTTGTCAAGGGCCCGCTGGCGCCTTTCAGCATCCTTGGCCTCGGCCACAGAAGGGGTTCTGGAACGCTGCCTCCCAGAGCCACCCCCACCACTCTTGCCCGCACCCCCACTCCCCGATGAGGAGGAACCCTTGCTAGGGGCCTGAGAGAGGCTCGGCCTAGTATCTTGGGAATCAGGGGGACTGGGCAGGTCCATAGTCAATGACCACACAAGATGGAGCAAGGCTATGACAAGGCAGAAGTTAGAGAGACTGGTTGCTGCAAGGGGAACAAAACAAAAGATTTGTCAAAATTGCCATATGCACAGTAATTGAGTCAATACGTATGAAATTATCCCATGCTTAATACCAGTCGGAGGCCCAGGGGTAGGATTGGGGCCTGCGCCGAGGCGCAAGTCTCCGCAGGAGAAGCAGGGAGGAGAATGACTAGAAAAAAGGCTTGGCCTGCGCTTACTTAGGCCTCCTCCCTGAGCCGGTATAGTGACCGTTGGAATGGCCCAGGAACCAGCACCGCTCGCAAAAATAGGCAAAAAAGCGAAGGTGGAGATCCCAGCCCGAGAAACCCTTGCTAGGCCCTGCCACCTCCAGCGGTCTCCTGATAACGAGGCTGATGCAAAATGGCGGCCATGGCTGGGCGTGCTTTTTTTGCGCCTAAAATGGCCGCCGCAACAGCGTGGGGCTAAGGGAGAGCGAGAAGCTAACGCGCCTCGAATGGCGACGATCGCCCACTCCTCCCTGCGGCAGAGGTCCTCTAGCAGGCCGGGGAACGAAAAATACTTCGACTAAAATAACAAACGAGTGGCCTGGGGACGCAGGAACCTCGCCGCTGCAGCCACGCCGTTTTAAATGACAAGCGGCAGGCCTCCGAAGCCGTCCCATGAGGATCGGCTGAGGGGCACCCCCCACCACCTTCCAGCTTACCTCCTGGCCTTCAAATGTGAATTCTGCTGGAGAAAAGCGCAGCGAAGAGAATAGAAACATCTCACAAAGTTGGGGAAATATTAGGAAATAGAAGTAAAACGCAAATAGAGAGTCCAAGCCAAAAAAAGGATTAATTCAGCTCAGAGCTCTAGCTAATTACGTCCAAACGGGCTGACTGAGGAAGAATTCTGGGGGATTGAGCACACCAGGAGGAGGTGTGGCTAAAGGAAAAATAGTTCCTCAGTCCTAAGGGCAAGCAGACTGAATTAACCCATTGCTTGGACTCTCCAAGCGGTGTACAGGAAAATACAAAACTTTTCTTAAATAACTATGAAGTGTTGTGGCAAAAGATACAGAAAGATCTTGAAGCGTGGAAAAAGTTATACAATTGTCTTTGCTTGGAAGGATCTCAGCAATTAAAATGAACATTCTACCTAGATTTATCTTTCTATTCCAGATGATTCCGGTGCTTAAATCAGATAAAACCTTGTTAAATTGGCAAACAACATTAAATAAATTTGTTTGGAAGGAGAAAAAACCGAGAGTAAAGATGAAGATTATGCAAGATACACGTGAAAGAGGCGGCCTCAGACTCCCAAACCTTCGATTGTATTATGAAGCTGCGGTACTAACGCATGTAGCAGATTGGTTTGGGAAAACAAAAATGGAATTGCTGAATATAGAAGGCCATGATCTTATTCTGGGATGGCATGCATATCTTTTTTATGAAGACAGGGTGGATAAAGTGTTTAACAACCATGTTCTCCGAAGTGCCTTGATGAGAATATGGAAGAAGCACCAGCCCAATTGGGATTATAAAATACCGCTTTGGTTGGATCTTGCAGACACCATGGGGATTATGAATATTAAGTCACTCGGGGGTTGTTTATATAAAGATGTGCTTATCGCTGATGGGGACGAATGGAAGTTAAAAACTTTGGAACAGCTGTTGGAAGAAGGAATTACTTTAAATTGGTTACATTACATACAGCTACAGAAGAGATGGGAAGAAGATCGCAGGGTCGGTTTTATGGATAAAGAAGTGGAACTGATTAAGCAGATAAAAGAGACTGGCCCAAAACAAGTTAAAAGAATATATAATGTACTGTTAGAAAGAGACTCAGAAAGTGAATTGGTTAAGGATTGTATGATTAAATGGGCTCAGAATTTTGGTGAGGTGGTTATGTTGGAAACGTGGGAAAAAATATGGGTTCAGAATGTTAAATTTACACAGTCACAGAATTTAAGGGAGAACTTTTATAAAATGTTTTACAGATGGTATTTAGATCCTAAAAAATTATCATGCATGTACCCAAATGTTCAACCAAAATGTTGGAGATGCGGGTGTCTAGATGCTACCTTTTTTCATGTATGGTGGACTTGTAACAAGGTTAAAGCTTTTTGGATAAAAATATGGTGGGTTATGCAGAATGTATTTAAGAAAAGAATACAATTCACTCCGCAAATGTTTTTATTGGGTATAGCTGAGGATTTCACTAAAGGGGAAACAAAATTGGCCTTGTATATGGTCACAGCAGCTAGGTTGTTGATTGCGCAACATTGGAAAAAAGATTTTTTACCGACAATTGATCAATGGATTCAGAAGGTGGCGGGGTTCGCCGAAATGGCAAAATTTCAGCTTTCTTAAAAGCTCAGAAACAGGAGGATTATACACAGGAATGGGCAAAATGGATTGATTATATACAGAATAAATACCAGACTAGGAGTTATTATGTAGCCTTTAGGTAAGAATGTTTAGATTGATAGATGATCAGAGTAAATAATATATGGGATGTTTGGAATTGTTAGAGTGATATACAGCGGAAGTCAGGGGGATGGGTTTGTGTGGGAGGTGGGGGAGGGTTAGGGTGGAGGGCGGGGCAATATATATGTATGAATAAATTAGAAGATGGGATTAACGAAACATTGTTATTCTAGGAGAAATTTATATTAAGAGTTATAGATGTTAAATTAGCTTAGAAAATGGGATCAATGTGTTATTATTAATCTAAGAGAAATTTATATTGTGTTTGTTGGGAGGAGAGGGGTTACAATACGAGTAATTTATTTTAAGACGGGGGGAGGGGAGGAGGCAAAGTATTTGGTATAATATTTGAATGTGAATTTTTGTGGGGGGGTTGGGGGGGTATAGCATTTGTATGAGATTTACATTGTATGGCGGGGGGGGTGAAAAGGGGGAAAATCTGTTTGTACAAAACTCTTTTAATAATAATAATAAAAAAAACAACCTTCAAGCAACCTAAATCTATGGACCTGGAGTTTCATCAAATGTTTCAACAAATTCTACAGGGACAAGAGGAAATAAAGAGACAATTGAAGGAGATGAAAGAAGAAATTAAAGAGAGCCAGGATAAAATTAATAAGAACTCACAGAGACTGGATCTTTTGGAGGATGGGGTGGCTGAGATGAGGGGGGGGGGATAGAGGGTGTGCAGAGGGGAAACAAAGAACTTGACACCCAACAAATGAAAATAGAGTTTGAGAGAATGTCTTTTTATCTTAGATTTCAGAATGTGATGGAGACTGATGATGAAAACATAAGGGACATCATGACAACCATTTTGGCTGAGTATATTCAGAAGGAAAAACAACAGATGGGGTGGGAAATAGATCTGGCTTATAGAGTGAACTCAGCGTATGCTAGAACACACAATGTCCCCAGGGAGGTACACATTAAATTTCTTAGGAAAAGCACAAGAGATGAAATCCTGAATGCACAAAGGGGGCAAGCCTTGACATACAAAGATAAGGAGATAACCATTCTGAAACAGATCCCCAAGAAAGTGAGGGAGAAAAGAAAATCTTATTCGCAATTGGCGAATAAACTATACCAGAAGGGGGTGTGGTTTCGATGGTTACTGCCTGAAGGTATGCTAATATTCTGGGAGGAGACAAGAGTTAGAATTAATACACCCATAGAGGCGCAGGCCTTTATGGAAAAAAATAAACTACTCCTAGAAAAACCAGAAGACACTTCAGTAGATATACAAGACACGGGAGGGGCCGGAGCACTGCCAATGGGGGGAGATGGGGCGACACTAAGAAAGCTCAGATCACATAAATGAGTAAGAAAATCCACGTGACATAAACTGACTGAAATTACCAATTGAATTTACCACACTGGCTATATGCTATTATGTAATATTTGAACCTTATGCAAATGTATACTATGAGTCTGGAGGGGGGGGTGCACCTACCGCATTTCGCGGCTGCCAAAATTTGTAATCTTTCCCATACCTTTTTCCTTTGTAAAATATTAAAAAACCAATAAAACTTTGTTTAAAAAAAAAAAAGAATCCGGTCTGGAGACAGAAACACTCTTCCTGACACTATGACAGCTCTGAGGTGCAGGATGTGTATCTCAGGGACAATGTGACTCTTTTTCAGATACACCTTGAACCCCTGGTCCCTCAGCACTTGAGGGCAAGGTCCCTCTCTGCCTGGTGTGCTGACCTGGACAGCAGCAGGATATCATATAGGTAGCAGAGAATCCTGATGGGAGATGATCTGATGTGGGCTACTAAGGCAGCCAACACTTTCGTGAAGATCCTTGGAGCGGAGGAGAGGCTGAACGGGAAGGCTCGATATTGATAATGCCTTCCCCCACAGGAGAACCGGAGATATCTTCGGTGGTCTGCAAATATGGGAATGTGAAGATAAGCTTCAGTTAGGTCTATCAAGGTGAGGAAATCGCCCTTCCTGACTCCCTCCAGAATGGAGTGGAATGAGTGCATTTTGAACCGCCGATAGACAATGTGGCGATTCAATGATTTTAGGTCTAGGATCGCTCTCCAACCCCCAGAAGCCTTTGGCACCACAAACAGGTGGCAGTAATATACTTCCTGGTTCGAGGAGACTGGTTGGATGGCCTGAATATCCAGCAGATGCTGAATGGCCTGTTCCATCAGAACCCGTTTGTGTGGGAACTGGGAGATTGGGCATTGCTCAAAGTGCTCCTAATGGGTGGAGAGGAACTCTAGAAGAAGACCGAATTTGATAGTTTTGATGACTCAATTGTCTGATGTGGTCTCCTCTCACGGTGAGAGAAGAATGCTAGACAGCGCCCGATTGGGAGAGAGTCCAGGTAGTCACTTTCTCCTTTGGAATTGGCGATTTCCCTCACCTCGATAGGACTTCTTGGGGGGGAAATGCTGGGCATTTCTATTGGATCTGTCCTGATTTTGGGGTCCTTGTCTGGGAGGAAAAGACTGTCTCTGCCGACAGGGGAAAGTGAATCCCCCGTCTGCCCCTCGAAAGGGCGACCTCCTATAGAAAGGGGTCCTGTTTTTTATATATGGAGAAGAGGACCTTACGCTTATCCTTGGATTCAGTAAGGTATGGATCCAAAGGGGCTCCAAAAAGGTGAGAACCCGCAAATGGGGAGGTTCCAGGCGCCATTTGGTGCACCTGGCAGCTTCCTGGCTGTGACAGATGATGCCATTGCCTTGGATGCAAAGCGGGCTGCGTTCAATGAAGCATCTGCAGTGTATTTGATAGCAGTCCTGATTTTGTTCAGATCCCAATGGGACCTGGTATCCGTAGTGGCAATCCTTTCCTGGAGCTGCTGGATCCACACTAGGGCTGCCCTGGAGAAAAAGGAGGTGGCAGTAGAGGCCCACACTGCCCAGGTACCTGCCTGATAGCCCTTAACTAGTGTCTGTTCTGACCTTTTCTCCTTGGGCTTGAGGGCCTCTTCAGGAACTCCAGAGACTACCGTAGCCGAAGACAAAGCTGCGACAAGAGCATCAACTGGAGGTGTCTCTAGGAACTTGGAGAGATCAGAAGTGACGTTGTAGAGGCACTTGCCCAAGGTGGTGGGAAGAGGAGCTGCTCCTGGAGATGCCCACTGCCGCTATAGCATTTTCATGAAAAGTTTTGGAATTGGGATAACCTCTTTCTCCACAGTTGGTTCGGAGAATAGGGCGTTGGGATGTTCTGTAGATGTTGTGTCAGAAGCCGGAGTCTGAGGGGAAGAAGTCATTCTCACATCTGTCCAGGTTGGACTGAATCTAGAACTTGGAGGAGCCGCCAGTGCATGATGACATCACAGATTGTAGACCCAGTCCAATTGGTTACTGGACAGAGCAAATCCAGTCTGGCTTCTGTCTCCACTGACATAGGAGAATAAGACAAATCTCAAAAGGAAAAGACACTGCAGGAAACAATAAATCAGCAGACGATCATAAGCAAAGGGAAATAATGGGAGTTTGTCTATATATTTGTCGTGTTTAGCCATAGCTTGTTTACAAGGACAACTGTCTAATATAATACACTAAGAACATCAACAATATAGTTACTATATTTTTCCAATCCTTGGGTTAACAGTTGTTGCACCAGATATAGATTATAATCAGTTGTGCTAGAGTCTCACTTCTTTCATTGGTTTAAGCTTAGATTTTGTATTCATAACAATTTGTGTGGAATGAGCAGTGAAATTTCCTTTCTCATATGCATCCTCAGAAAAAGTCTGACTCGCCACAACAAATCTTATTTCCAGATATACAAGCATATACTGCTGACTAAATGAGTGAAAATCAAGAAGCTGGGATAAGGGGAAAACTGTGCTTGCTTATTTCACAATATGAAAGATAAGGTCAATAAGCTAAATTTACAGAAGCATTAAAAAACTGTCATGTATAAAAACAACTATATTTTAAACCTCTTGCAGTATATCACACAAAATCTATATATAACTCTCAATAGAATCTATATAAAAACGCTGTCAACTGTCAATTCTATTTTCTGGCATTGCATATGTATTGGACCTGATTAATGATTCATGCAGCTCTACATCATATAGTTTTCCCTCAAGGAACTGATCGGCTAAGAGCGGGATTTTCTTCCTTACTCCCAAATCTTACATTTTGGAAATTGTCCCATATTCACATGATTCTACTCTGTTGTTCTCTTTCTACCTTCTCCAGATATAGAATAAATAAACTCTGATTCTTGGATTCATTTGAATGTGAAATATTCTTTGATTCTTCTGGCTCACCATAATATGATTTGCCAAAAAGTCTAGTTAGCAAGTGTGCAGGATTAACCTTATCTCTAAAGTTGGCTTTTTAATGAAACAGCCAGTTGGAAAGCTAGTTTGGTAACCAGTTAGAAACCAGGAGAATAAGTTGGGTAACTTTGAACCAGTCATTCTCCCTCTCACCTCACAGGGATGTTGTTCTGGGAAAAATAGGAGGAACAAAAGGAGTGTTAAAATATATTTGCCACTTTAAGTTATTAATAAAAACAAAGGCAGGATAAAAAATATCTCAAAATAAAATTAAGATGAATTCACACAATACAATAGTCCTAGTGGACAACCATTTAAATATGAGCCAGCATTTTCAGCAGCTGCCAAAAAAGCCAACATAGTTATAGGCTGCATAAATGGTGGGATAGAATCAAGATCACCTGAAGTGTTAATACCACTTTATGATGCCTTGGTAAGACCACACTTGGAATACTGCATCCAGTTTTGACTGCCAAGATGTAAAAAAGATATTGAGACTCTGGAGAGAGTGCAGAGAAGAGCAAAAAAGATGATTAGGGGATTTGAGGCTAAAAATAAATGAAGAACAGTTGCAGGAACTGGGTATGTCAAGTTTAATGAAAAGAGGGGGAGACATGATAGGAGTCTTCCAATATCTCAGGGGCTGCTACAAGGAAGAGGGAGTCAAGCTATTCTCCAAAGCACCTGAGGGTAGAATAAGAAGTTACCTCCAGAAGTTGGGAATGCTCCAGCACTGGAAGTTTTAAAGAAGAGATTAGGTAACCATTTGTCTGAAGTGGTGTAGGGTTTCCTGCCTAAACTGGGGTTGGACTAGAAAACCTCCAAGGTCTCTATTATTCTGTTCTGTTTAACCACAATACAATTATATATGCCCAGTTTGAGATTTAGTGGGTTGTACAAAACCAGAAAACTAGTTAATTCTGTAAACCATGATTAAGAGTGAGAGTAAGATTTTTTAAATATGACTTTATTCATCAAAATACAAAAGTGTTGCATTGTTTCCTCCTGCAAAGTGTGAATTGGTGCCTCCTCCATTGTCACTAAAGTGATTATATTCCTCCAACATTTATTTATTTAGCGTATGGTGTGTGTGTTTGTGTGTGTGTGTTGCATTTGTGTTGTGGTTTTCTGCCTGGAAGGCTCCTAGGGTGGAGCTGAAAAGCAAAAGGGAAGCAGTATGCTCTCCATAGTGGGGGGGAGTAGCATCCAACTGGGTTGACTTCATCCACTCATTGATTGGACAGAGTCTGACAAGACAATTAAGCCACGCCCATGTTGCCAGGCTGACCCAGCTTCCGACTCTGTCCCTCAATAAGGACGGATGTGTCATCGAGTTTCTCTTGTGAAGTATTTGCTTGGAATTTAGTGTGAAGAATAGTATTCTTGGATTGTGAGTAGTTTGGAGTCTATTAGGAACCAGTGCCTATTCTGCCTTAGCCCTTATTGAGTGGCAGCCAAGGTTGTTTGGCCTCTGTTCTGTGATAGGGCTTTGCTTGAGGCTTCATTTGATCGCTTCTCCCTTCTCACTGTTGTTGGATTAATGTAATCTCAACGGGGAAGTGTGCGGCAGCTATAAAAAGCCCAAGTCGTGTTTTGCCTCACTATTGCTGACTTCAGTGCTCCTGTCAAAATTCCGGCTCCTGTCAGTTGGTTTTGGCGCAAAGCACCATTTTGTACCGGTTTGAGGCTGCAACTCAAAATGGCGGCCGCCATTGACAGTTCCGATGCTGAGAGGAACCAAGTCCTCGCACCTGTGTCCAATAGCCCCAATGGCTCTACAGATGCCCAAAACAACAGTATCTGACCCCTTGCCGGTGGTGACTTCAAGGGGGGCATAAGGCCAGCAAAATGACCAAGCATGTTGATGACTTGCCTCAGCGCAAAAAATCCTCCAAGCCCATTTCAAAGTATGAGCCAGAGACATAAGGCATTGGAGCATATTTATAAAAAGGCCAGCAGCAAAAAGGCCTCTTCTGCCTTGGCCCCTAAGAAAAGGCCTTCCGTGGCACAACTGCCTGGAAGGGCTGTAGAGGAGGATCCTTCCCTCCATATGAGAATTCCCATTGACACCTCAAGTCTCTGAGGTTCCACCCAGGGATGGCAATCGCCTCCACGCATTATTCCATCTGTTCCTTCCCCACCCAGCCTTATTCCTTCTACGTCTGCTGGGGTTCGTGCTAGTCAATTACCTACCATAGGGATGCCTAATTTCCAGGATATGATGTTTAGGGCCTTCCAGCAGTGCATGGCAGCTGCTTTCCAAAAAGCCTCAAAATCAGCCAAAGGAAGTGCCACTATCGAGACCTCCTGAGGTATTAAGTGTCCAGGAGGAGGTTTCCCCAGCCTGTCCTGCTCAATCGCAGAAGCATACAGACTCAGGCTCTGAGGAGGGTGAAATCAGGGAGGAAAACCTTTCTGAGGACGAAGGCATGCCTACCTCTAAGCCTTCTTTCTCTGGCCTGTTCCAACCATCTTTGTTTAAATCCTTACTATTTAAGGCTAAGGCTTCTGCAAAGTCTGGAGACACAATCTTAGAGCGCACCCTCAGGGGTTTTCTGCCGAGACAATATTTGAGGAACAAGTTATCGAGGTGGACACGGTGCCCCCTCCTAAGTCCTTCCTTGACCTGGTCAAGCGACATGGGCGTCTCCCACCTCGGGTCCTATGCCCAACTCAAACGACAAAACTTTCTTCAATGTGGACATGGACATGGCACAGGTGCTGTTGCAACCTACTATTGATGCACCTGTCACCGCCTTGCATACCCCAGCCAATATGCCTGGAGCTCTTGAGGATGCATTGAAGCTGGAGGACAAGAAGGCTGACTTCACCCTGGGTGGGGGAGGAACAGATGGAATAATGTGTGGAGGCGATTGCCATCCCTGGGTGGAACCTCAGAGACTTGAGGTGTCAATGGGGATTCTCACATGGAGAGAGGGATCCTCCTCTACAGCCCTTCCAGGCGAAGAGAGCCCTGGCAGTTGTGCCAAGGAAGGCCTTTTTGCTGCTGGCCTTTTTATAAATGTGCTCCAATGCCTTATGTCTCTGGCTCATACTTTGAAATGGGCTTGGAGGAGAGTCACCAACATGCTTGGACTTTGCTGGCCTTAGGCCCCCTCTTGAAGTCACCACTGGCAAGGGGTTAGATACCATTGTTTTGGGTGTCTGGAGAGCCATTGGGGCTATTGGGCACAGGTGCGAGGACTTGGTTCCTCTCAGTGTTGGAACTGTCAATGACGGCCGCCATTTTGAGTTGCAGCCTCAGACTGGTACAAAATGGCACTTTGCACCAAAACCAACTGACAGGAGCCGGAGTTTTGACAGGAGCGCTGAAGTCAGCAATAGTGAGGCAAAACGCAGCTTGGGCTTTTTATAGCTGCCGCACACTTCCCCATTGAGATTACATTAATCCAACAACAGTGAAAATGAAGGGAGAAGCGATCAAATGAAGCCTCAAGCAAAGCCCTGTCACAGAACAGTGTGACTTAAAGAGGCCAAGCAACCCTGGTTGCCACTCAATAAGGGCTAAGGCAGAATAGGCACTGGTTCCCAATAGATTCCAAACTACTTACAATCCAAGAGTACAATTCTTCACAATTAAATTCCAAGCAAATACTTCACAAGAGAAACTTGATGACACATCCGTCCTTATTGAGGGACAGAGTCGGAAGCTGGGTTTGCATGGCAACATGGGCGTGGCTTAACTGTCTTGTCAGACTCTGTCCAATCAATGAGTGGATGAAGTCAACCTAGTCTGGATGCTACTCCCCCCACTATGGAGAATTACTCCTATGAAACTGTTCTTAAATTAGCAAGTGCCAAACTTCACTAGATCAACAAAATATGTACCTGCATGGATTTTATTGTCAGAGTGGTGAACACCAGTGACACTAGTATAAGTCATCAAGTGCTGTGCCAATGCTACAGGTAAATATATAGCGTGCCATAGGTTCGCCATCACTGACCTATCATTTCAGATCCATCATGGCAGCACCTGTTAGTGGGCATCTACTCACCTGCCACCTGTCACGTCCCTCACCTTGTGTCACTGCCACATCACCTGCCATCCCATTAAAGTGAATGGGACTGTCAGTGAGTCAGCAGTGGGTCAGAGAAGAGCCGCTGAGGGACAGAGATGACAGTTGCTCTTTAAAAATTATGATTTAAATTGAGTTGATTTAAATCAAGTTTTATTAGTGATTTAAATCGTGATTTAAATATACTTGATTTAAATCAAATCCACCCTGGGGCTCACACTGTTACATAGTAAAAGAAAACCATTCAAACTACATTACAGCTTAGTGAAACTAGTCTTTATCTCATAGTCTTACTTCTCAGTTATAAAATGTGGAAAGTAAATATGAAACTCCAATTTTAAAAGACAAAATCTAGTTTGTACCAAGGTAATGAAATTAAGATATTGAGTCAGACTTAGTTTATCTTGCCTAGTACTCTGCCTAGTTTAAGATACCAATTCTATAATTTACAAATCTCTGCAAGCTTATCTTTAAAAAAAGCAATTTTCTGCCTTGGCATTGAAAGCCACCTGGGCAACTTTGGACTATTCCCTCTCAGTCCAACCTATTTCACAATGAGAGGATGAAGGTATGTTGGATATGTTTATTGCCTTGAGTTATTTGTAAAAACAATAAAGGCAGGATTAACAACAAAATTTGCAATGTTTCAAAAAGCTTGTTTATTGGCTTTTCTGAAGAAAGAATTGAAAGCACTAAAGCCACAACTGAGAAGACCTATGCAGGTAGTCCTCCACGTACAACTACAATTGAGCCCAAAATGTATGTTGCTAAGTGAGAAATTTTGTTAAATGTTTGTCCCATTTTACAGCTTTTCTTGCCATATCTGTTAAGAAATCACTGCAGTTGTTAAATTAGTAACATGGTTGTTAAATTAATCTGACTTCCCCATTGACTTTGCTTGTCAGAAGGTTGCAAAAGGTGATCACATGACTCCAGGATGCTGCAACCATCATAAATGTGAATCAGTTGTCAAGCATACAAATGTAAATCATGTGATCACGGGGATGCTGCAACAATCATACCGTGATAAGTCACTTTTTTCAATACTGTTGTAAGTTTTAACAGTCACTAAGTGAACTTACGCCAAGCACTACCTGTACTTCCCTTCAGATGTATTCCATGAATGAGCAACATCCCTCACCCCTCTGAAACATTTAAGTACTGATATATACACATATAATATAACTAATGTTGGTTTATCTCAAGAAAACTAAGTTAAATCAGACCCAATCACTATAAAAGATCATCAGGAAATCCTAAACTGTACACTAAATTGGAAAGAAAAAAGTCCCATGTCCATTTAATTGCCAAGAACACAACATAGACATAGATTGTTATTGCCGGGAATTGAACCTGATATGAAGAAATCTTAATATATACTTACAAGCAGGGGGAAAACATTACTAAAAAACATTACTAAAATGTTTACTTTTAGTAAAGTTACAGCTCTGGTTACAGCTGCAATATACCAATCTTAAAGAACTGTAACAATAACAGAGTTGGAAGGGACTTTGGATGTCATCTAGTCTAACCCCCTGCTCATGCAGGAGACCTATACTATTTCTAACAAATGGATGTCCAGTCTTTTCTTAAAAGCCTTCAGTGGTGAGGCACCCACAACTTCTGAAGGCAATTTGTACTGAAATGTACAATCCAATGCAAAATCTATTTTCTGAAAGCCAGGGATTGGATATCTGTTTGGCTAATAACTTTAAACTGGCACAAACATGATATATTGATTTGATATTCCCATTGTTTTCAGTTTTCCATTGGTCATTCTTGCTGCAGAATTTGAATTAAAAATTTATACAAATGTACAAGATTATTGATTTCATACTGAATGAGATATTATTCTGAAATCAGGGCACAATGATCATATTTAAACATTGTGAGGAAAGGCTGTTTAGTAGAGAATAATATTTCAGGTAAGGAAAGTAGTGGCATACAATTGTAATGAACTTCAACTAAATAGGTAGCAATTCCTTATAATGTGCTACTGACATCGCTGAATTAAATATTTTAACACTTCTGGTGCACAGGGGAACTGCCAGGCGACTAGAAAAGACCTGATGTGGTTTCAATATTCAAAAAGGGGGCAAAGAAAATCGATCCAGGAAACTACGGTCTCATTCCTCTATCTGTGAAATACTTTATGTAAGTACTTTTAACTCTATCCTATGGAATTTTAAAAAGTTTACTCAGTGAAATGGGAATGTGTACTAAGTGGCCTACATCACATAAGTATTGTGTCCATGTATGAAGTACACTTTACATGGTTTCAGACAAAAAAATTTACTTCATATTCAGCATTTCAACACATTTAATAAAGCCAAATACTTTGGTATACACACATTAATGCCAATATTTTAAATATATATTTAATAAATAAATAAGGAATGAATTAGGGTTGTAGATTAGCATTCTAGACTTAGAACTGTCTAATAATTGCCCTCCTGTCTAGAGTCTTAAACCAATTTCTTAGCTAACCAAGAACTCAAAGACAGTTTAGATACTGGGTGAAAGCTGCTGAGGTATCACTTTTGAAGCCCCACTTTAAAAAGAACAGTACTTTTATTTTATAAGAAGTTGCTTACAAACATCACAGAAATTCCATCATACCAGAAGACTTATTTATATATTATATCTGTTTCAGTTAGCTATAAATCACTAGTATCCTTCTTCTAAGTAAATGTCTTCTTTCACCAGCAGATACTTTTTATTTGACTTTCTTCTTCCAACTGCTACTAAAACATTTGACAGAGCACACAATGCATCTAAAATTAAATATTGATCATAATTTCTGCTGAAGACAGGGTTTTGTAATACTGAAGTCAGAGGCACAGCAACTGCAGATTCTAGAAATAGTGCATTTTAACTAACCAATATTCAAATCATATGGTTTGTAAACCTAAATTGCCATATCTTATTAGCATATCCTACAGCAATCTGCAATCATAACTTAATATTAAAGCAAATACATACATGTTGAACACATAGCCACATTAAATTCAAAACAACCAATAAACAGAAAAATGATCAGTCTTCCCTATTCTAATGATAAAATTCCCAATTTGTTTTATTACAAGAAAAGGTGACCCACTTAATAAAATGCATTTCAAATTGGTTAATAAACCTAAAGTATTATTGAATATAGCATTGTATACCAAAACCAGGAACAAATGTTAATAATTCTGCTTCTTACAGAAATTATACATTCTTGTAAAATGTAACATGCAGCAAAGTGAGCGGCAAATACTAGGTGCAACCTGAAATTTATTAAGCTATAAAGACATAGTTTACTCCAACATTCTGGGCACCTTTTCTTTAACCTGTGCATGTTTATTTCAGTGCTGTCTGAATGTTTCTTTACACAAGTTTTAATAGAATCACGTTTAAACTACTCAAATGAAACAATTCAATTCTGGTATTATGCAATCATTCATGCTTTAAAGAAGATAATCTAGTGATGCAATAGTTACCATTTACAAGGAAAAACTGCTTTTACTGAAATATTATTCAGTTTGGCAGCATGTAATGTTTTACTCAATCATTTAATCATTCTTACAGCGTAGGCCACCATAAGCATCTTTGTTGCCAACTATACATCCGTTTATAAAATATTTATTTAGAAATATTACAGATAAAGAAAGAATGCCTGCAGATAACACTGATCAATACGCTTTGCTAATACTGCCTTTAGTGACATTTTATTATTTTTATCTTCAGTTGTTTCAAAGAATTTATGAAGGCAGAAATCTCATATAAAATCAGTTGCTATGAAGACAAGGTTGACCCATTTCTCTACCTAACTCCAAAAGTAAAGGTCTGCTCTTTATACAAAAAAAGAACTGGCAATTATTGGTAATAACACAGCAAAGATGCAACAAAAATACTGTATTCAGGAACTAGATATCTTACACATTCCCTTTGTCTACACACACATAGAAACAATTTTAATTCAATTATAGGCTTCTGCTCAAATATATATGCATGCCCACATACAAAAACATACAGGCACACAAACATATGCATTACACATAGACAGCAAAGAAGAGTTTGTTAAGCATAAAATGAAACTTTTGAACCAGCCACTTTGCTGCGTTTTAATTTTATTGCATTATGATTAAAGAATTAAATTCAGAACCAAAGATGAAATACAGTCATGTCCACAAATTGTCTAGCTTCACAAGATAGGAAAAGGGTCTTTCTCACATAGAACTCTTCTAAATTTGCTGATCCTTCCACAATCTTATAATTGTTCTTCTCCTTAAATAGAAGAACTCATTATTTCAGAAAAAGGAAATAAGGTGATGGGAACGCTTCTATAAAAAAAAGGAGGAGGAAGACAACTCCGTGCAGCATGCGCTATATTAGCCGGGGGCGTGTGTGTGTGTGTGTTTCGAAATCGAGAATCCGAGATGAATTCTGCAGCGAAAGCTCGAGTCTTCCACTTCTCTACCACACCAGGTTAGATCCCCACCCCCTTTCAATCTTTCATTCTCCATCCGGATTATTCCTCCTCCTCTTCTCTCTCTCTCCCCAGTCTCCCCCCGCCCCATCCTCCCAGTTTCTTGAAAGCGGCTCCACCTTTCTGTGCGTAAACGATTTCCGCCTGAGCAAGCGGACTTGTAACCTACCTTTTTGTCTTCCTTCTCGTCGCTTTTCCTCTTCTCTGGCAATTGGGCACTGTCGCCGGCACTTTCCCCTGCCTGCCCATCCTGCGATGTCGGCGGTTGGCAGCCTCCTAACCCTCGCGCTTGGGGGATGGGCTCCGATGAGTAGGGAGAAACTCCTTCCACTTCCATCTCCCAACCCGTCGGGGGTCCAACGAAAGCTAGCAACGACGCTTCATGCGGCACGCTTGCCTACCTCTTATGAGTCTTTGTTTTAATTCGCGCCTTAAAGAAAAGGAGTTCACATGTTTCTTTGCGCTGAGAGAACAGGGGAAGGGCAGGACGAGCTGCTATTTCACGCGTTTATCCCTGCCCTCCAATCCTCAAGACTCTTGCAGCCATGCGCTCCTATTGTGCGAATGCTTCGGTGCCGTTCAGTTCTGGATGCTGGAGATGCGCCTTGTCTTAGCAGTGTTCTTCCTCCTGCTTTCTCGGGTTGATAATTATATGCAGGGGTCTCAGGCTCAGACAACCTTGACCATCTATGCTAATGCCCACTCCTTGGAGGTCCCCTGACTGTCGGAGTCTCCTATAATAAAGTTCAATTGGAAATCGAGTCCAATCTGCGGGAACAAAAACCCCAAGAATGCCAAGAAGAAGTTAAGCCATAATAACTCCTGAGTTTTCTAAGGATGTAAGACAAGCCAACGCAAGCGGAGCAACAGATTCTTGACCCGACCTCAAGCCTGCAGACAAGAATACGAAGCGATCGAACGCGCCTCCTACATACTACTCAATCCGTGCTTTTTCTGCGCGCTTTCTCTCTTCCTCTGCGCGATTGGAGCTCCCTCTCTAGTATATAAGGAATTGAGTTGTCTCAAATGCATTGCATTAAACCAGTGCTTCTCAATTATTTTCTGTCATGCCCCCCCTAGGAAGAAGAAAACATTTCGCGCCCCCCCCCCCCGCGCGACTGTAAATAGTATAATTTGTCTATAAAATTGTTATAAGTACACCTCTGCATAACATAGCACACCGGTCTTTCCTCGTCTCCCACCGTAGTCACATGCTTTCTTTCCTCTTTCCCTCTTACTTGTCTATCCTTCCTTCCACCCTCCCTTCCTCCTTCCCTTCCTTCCTGCCTCCCTTCCAGTTCCCTCCTTCCTCTTTCCCCCTGCCTGCCTGCCTTCTTTCCCTCCTGCTTATCTATGCTTCCTTCCTTCCTTGCAACTCCCTCCCTTCTGCCTGCCTGCCTTCTTTCCTCTTTCCCTATCCTCCTATCCTTCCTTTCTCCCTCCCTCCTTCCCTGCCTCCCTTCCAGTTCCATTCTTCCCTCCTTCCTTCTGCCTCCTTCCTGCCTGCTTGCCTTCTTTCCTCTTTCCCTCTTACTTGTCTATCCTTCCTTCCACCCTCCCTTCCTCCTTCCCTTCCTTCCTGCCTCCCTTCCAGTTCCCTCCTTCCTCTTTCCCCCTGTCTGCCTGCCTTCTTTCCTCTTTCCCTATCCTCCTATCCTTCCTTTCTCCCTCCCTCCTTCCCTGCCTCCCTTCCAGTTCCATTCTTCCCTCCTTCCTTCTGCCTCCTTCCTGCCTGCTTGCCTTCTTTCCTCTTTCCCTCTTGCTTGTCTATCCTTACTCCCTCCTCCCCTTCTTCCCTCCCTCCCTGCCAGCAGCTCCTCCAGCATCCCAGCTGGAAGCAGCAGCACAACAGTCGCCGTTACCAGGGGCGAAGGGGTGGCGGTGGCAAGATCGGGCGACCGCCGCCCCTTTGTCCCTTCCCCAACAGTGGCTGTTGCGCTTCCGCTTCCAGACGGAATGCTGGCGGTGGAGCTGCTGGCGGGGAGGCGAGCTACCTGCATAAAGACGCCGCCGAGGGCATGGCAGAATATATCCCGGCTTGAAGTGGCAGCGCTGGGGACTGCTCAGAGACTCATCAGAGCCGCGGGGAGGCGCTGTCCAAAAAGTCTGCTTGGGCTGGGGGGGGAGGGAGGGAAGCCTGGGACAGCCATGCTTCCCTCCCTCCCACCCCCGCCCGAGCAGGCTTCTTGCACAGCTCCAGCCAGCGGCTCCAATGAAAATCCACAGTCCGAAGTGCTGCCACTTCCAGGCGGGATATATTATGCCTCGCCCACGCCGCCGCCGCCGTTGCACCCAGATGGAAAGGGAGCCTTCGCGCCCCCCTTTATGGAGCCTCGCGCCCCCCCAGGGGGGCGCGCCCCACTATTTGAGAACTGCTGCATTAAACCAACAGTCTAATTATCAATCCGAACTACTAATATTCACACATATTTCAACTATTGCATCTTCTCTTCCCATAGTTTTGGTAAACGTACAATACTCAGAAAGATTATGAAGATGATTTGATAGCTGTAGTTATGAGAATAATAATTGTGAATTAAGAGAAATATAATTGTAATAATTTATAAAAAATTCATTTAAAGTAGAAAATAATGACCTTGGTGAACAAATATTTTATAATAAGGGGAATTTTTTTCTTACTCATAAAAATGTGTATGTATGTATGTATGTATACGTATGTATGTATGTATGTATGTATACGTATGTATGTATGTATGTATGTATGTATGTATGTATGTGTGTGTATATATATATATGTATATATTTGTGTTACAACCCCTGGTATGCCTAAATATGGGAGGAAGGTCACACTCCCTCTTTTTCTGTCCTTCGGCTTCATCACAGAAGACCATGCAGGCTTTCCCGTGTAAGGTTGAGATTGTCTTTGCAACGTTTCGGCAGGATCTCACCTGCCATCCTCAAGCGTGGGCTCAAAATGTGGGCTTAAAATGGGAACGGAGCTGCCGTCTTTCTGTAAGTGTTGGTGGGAGGGGATGGGGTGGTGGCTTTGTTTCAGTAAGTGGAATGATTGGTTGTGTGGTTGTATCATGATTGGTAGATTGGTGCTGATTGGTGCAGGTTGTGTGTGCATTGTTGTTTTGTATTTTAACGGCTTGGGTGGTGGGTGGTGTTCGTTTGTTGGCTAGGGCTGGTTTCCAGATGTTTGGTAGGCGGGAGGTATCATCACGTTTGTTCATGCTGTGGGGGTGTTTCTCTATTTCGATGGCTTCCATGATTATTCTCTTGTGGAGGTGTTCTGTTTTGGAGATTAACCTGGCTCCTTCAAAGTTGATTTCGTGTCCTGTAGCTTTAAGGTGCTGGAAAAGGGAAGACGTTTTTTCTTTTTTTCTTACTGCATTTTTGTGTTCTGTGATGCGTGCATTTATTCTCCTGTTTGTTTGTCCTATGTATATTGCTGGGCAGATTTTGCATGGTATTTCGTAGACTCCTTGGTTTTCTAGCTGGATTTTGTCTTTGGGGTTTCTTAAGATGTTGGCTATTTTTTGGTCAGTGGTGAAGGCTGTCCTGATATTGTGCTTGTGGAGAATTTTGCTGATTTTATCTGTGGTGCCTTTGATGTAAGGGAGGAGGGCGATGCCATTTTCCTGTTCTGTATCTTGGTTTTTTTGGGGAGTCTCCTTTTGGATTAGGTTGGTGATTGTTTTTCTTTGGAATCCATTGGAGATTAATACATTTGTGAGTTTGTGTAATTCAGTTTTCAGGTGGTCTTTGTCGGCTAGGCGTTTGGTTCTGGAGATGAGGGTCTTGGCTACAGAGTTGATCTGTGCAGGGTGGTGATGGGATTGTGCATTTAAGTAGCGGTTGGTGTGTTTTTTTTTCTGGTAGATGGTGGGTCCTAGGGAGCCATTGGGTTTTTTGTAGATTAGGACATCCAGAAAGGGAAGTTGGTTGTTTGCTTCTATTTCCATGGTGAATTGTATTTTGGGGTGTCAGTTGTTGAGATGTGTGAGGAAGTTGTCCAGTTTTTCTTTTCCATGTGGCCAAATCACGAAAGAGTCATCAACATATCTAAGCCAGAGTTTGGGTTTGTGTTCAGATTTGTCTAAGGCATTGGTTTCAAAATGTTCCATGTATAAGTTTGCAATGACAGGAGAGAGGGGTGATCCCATGGGTGCTCCTTCTATCTGTTTGTATCTTTGTCCATTATGGATGAAGTATGTGTTGGTTAGGCAGTGGTTGGTCAGGTCTAGGATGTGTTTAGGGGGGTTGTGTTTTTTCTGGATGGCTGTCAAGGCTTCTTTTATGGGCACTTGGGTGAAGAGGGATATGACGTCGAAACTCACAAGTAGGTCACTGGGTTGTAAGTTTTGTTTCTTTATTGTTTCTATGAAGTGGAGTGAGTTTTGTACGTTTGAGGTGATGGATTCTGCGTAGGGTTGGAGTTGTTTGGCGAGGAATTTGGCAAGGTTCTGTAGAGGTGAGCCTATGGAGCTGACTATGGGTCTGAGTGGTATATATATATATACCACTATAAAATATACATTTTATATGTCCTGTATACACTTTAAACAAAGAGGAAAATATTTCCCTGGCAAATGACAATATAAAAATAATCTATTTAGTTGCTGAATGAAAGTCAAACTTCTATCTGTTGATTTCGAATCAATAATCTTTATGGGATCTTATCTAAATATAAATGTCTAGATATAATATTATTTAAAGAGCTAGTGCTGCATTTAAAGTTGTTTAATTCAAACTTGCAAATACATATATTTGAGATTTTAATATCCATTTAATAAAAAAGGCACAAAGAATATGAACCTGAGAGCAGAATCCAGATACAATATTTCTAGCTCGAAAATAGCAGTCCAAGATCATGTTCATATCACTCAATGGTCTTTTGTTCAGAAAAAAAATCCATAATTTATCACACAAATGCTTCAATTTTATACTAATAAAGGAGAATATTTGTAGCTCACATTGACATGAGTGGTCTTTGGTGCTCTCTGAGCTTGCTTATTTTCTTGCAGACGTTTCATTACCAAACTATGATGATGATGTTACCTAGTTTGGGTAATGAAATGCCTGCAAGAAAACAAGCTCAGAGCACCAAAGACCCATTGCTTCAGTTTTATGCTTGAAGATCTAATAAAGTTAACTCTTCGATAGTGGCTAGCTCTGGAATCATTTTGTTTCAAATGGATATTCAGTCATCCACAAACATTCAATATGTACATCATTATAATTTTTTCAGCTGTATTTAGTTGTCATTTTTGACATTGTTATTGTTCCTTGAATCAATTGTTGGAAGAAATGTCCTTCTGGGTTCGGCTCCAGATCCTTTCTGCTACTCTTCAAGTGGAGGAATTGCCTAAGGGGAATTGACCCCCCCCCATGGGGTTAAAAGGAAGATATCACTGCTTAGGCTTTTTTGTGCCAGGGCAAAAATCAACCTAGGAGAAGTTTTGTGTGGAGGAGATAGTTTCAATCTAATTCTGAATGGGGTCTCTCTCTCTCTCTCTCTCTCTCTCTCTCTCTCTCTCTCTCTCTCTCTCTCTCTCTCTCTCCCTCCCTCCCTCCCTCCCTCCCTCCCTCCCTCCCTCCCCCTCTCTCTCTGTCTCTCTCTCTGTCTCTCTCTCTCTCTGTAGCTGCTTCTACAAAACAGAAAATACAGACATTTTGGACAAACTTTCCCTCCCACTAGACAGAAATCTAAGGTGTTCAGAACTTGCTATGCTAGTCATTCTCAAATACAATTCTTACATGAATATATTAAACTGATTACAATATAAATGAGACAAGAAAGAAAACCTTACAATTAATTTATGTGAAGAAAGCAAAGAAAGAAAGAAAGCCTTACAATCAATTTCCACCCTCCCCTATAGTCTTTACAGCTGTCTTCTGGGGATAGAAGAGAGTCTTTAGGTCTTTACTTGTCCATTTCAGGATCCTTTCTTTCATGTCTGCTGGATGGCATTAGGCTTGGCTTGCTGGTAAGAGTGGTCAGTCAGGCTTGGCTAAGTTTTTTCCTCATGTCAGGTTTTATCAGGACACAATCACCAGCAACCAATTCGAGAGTTATGGTTTGAGCTAGCAGTCCTTGGTTTATGAGGTTAAAAAAAAGAGGAGAGGCCAAGTATACAGTTCTTTACAGACATATCTTTAGTCTCATATTGTGGAATTTCACCCATTCTGTCCAAGTGTGGAAATCCAAACATTATTTCAGAAGGCAGACGATGTAAATTTCAAGTCACTTCCGGTTTGCTCGGAGGGTGGTTTTAAGCGTTCCGAAGGCTTCAGGGACCATCCGGAGGCTTCCCTGACGCCTTCGGAGCGCTTAAAACGACCCTCCGAGCAACCCGGAAGTCACTTCCGGTTTGCTCAGAGGATCCTTTTGAGCACTCCAAAGGCTTCAGGGAAGCCTCCAGACGGTGCCTGAAGCCTCCGGAGGGCCTCCGGGGAGCGGAGGAGGCTCTTTTCGCCCTCCCCAGGCTCCTATAAAGCCTCTGGAGCCTGGGGAGGGTGAAAAAAGCATGTAAAAATGGGGGTGTCGCACATTGTGTGCGCATGCGCACTGGGGGGGTCACACATTGCATTATGGGTGCGACACACCTGCACACGACCCCCCTGCGCTCCCCCCACTTGTGGCACGCGAGCCAAAAAAGTTCGCCATCGCTGTTCTAGGAGCTCAAAGGGTGGGACCACTAAAATATAAAGACAAAGAAATAACCATTCTTAAACAGATTCCAAAGAAAGTAAGAGATAAGAGGAAGAAATATTATTTAGCAAAATTTCAGCAGTTTCAGACTGTCCTCCCTAAAGGAGGACGATTGGTCTTAATATAATTATAGTAAAAAAAACAGAGATCCTACAAGATTAGAGATGGGCAATTAATTTTCCAACAGACCACATAAGGATCTGGGACTATTGTGGAGGGCTACTCACCGCCCCTGCCACCATTCCCTGCTGCTGAACTTTGCCACCAACGCCCTTTACCACGAGTTGGATGGGGATAGTCAAACGGCTGGATGTGGCCTGCAGGCCATAAAATGCCCACATATGTATAAGACCAAGGTCTTTTCACCTTGAGCAAGCTGAAAAAGCTGTGAATGATTCTAGCAAGATCATCCAATATCATTAATAGCTGACAAATTTAATACACACTAATATTAATGCAGTATTCCTCTAAAGTGAACAAGTTTCAATTTTAAATTTGAACTATTCTAAAGCACTATTCCTGTCGTTTTTTAGAAATCTACAGGCTCAGAAATACATACAAGCAATCCTGGAAAAATGATACATTTTTCCCAGATTTATTCAAAAAGGAGATAATAGAGAAACATAATACGTAATATGTAAATCTAATATAACCCCAATGAGGAATCTGAGGAATCTATAGTAATATATTGCACAATTATTCTAAAATATAGTGCCCATCCCCCCCCACCTCTCCAAGGGGCTGATGAAGCACACAAATGGTTTTCACAAGCAACTGAGACAAAAACAATATGCTCTTTCTCAGTTTTTTCCAAACTGGTGCTTTTGCGATTTATTGTTGTACAACTTTCATCCTTTCCAAACAGCAAAGCCATCACAGAAAAAAGCTATCTTTCGTATTTAGGAGAAACATTTTCTTAGAGGCTACAATATGCTCAAGTTTAAAGCTAAGCACAAGAATTTATGATCTAAAAGAGAGTCCACTGTTATCCAAGAAATCAGATTCAGCTTTTATATTGTGTCAAAGAATCTAGAAGCCTATTTTGACCTTTTACCACCTTTCAAACAATATAAATCAATGTCTCTTTCTTACAGAGTCAAACTCCTTGGGGCCTAAATCAACATCATGGCTGTCAAATTCTGGAATAGCATTGCGAACAGGACTGCTTTCTTGCGCACATTCCGATGTTATTGATAATTCCCTCTGTACTATCTATTTTAAAGCAGATGACACTGATATACTTTGGAAGTTCCCACATACATCAATCTCTGCTTCTCTAAGGGACATTGCACAAGAACACAAATATCTGGCAGTCTACAGTTATCATCATGTTCAAAATCTTAGGTATAGAGGCCTTTTGAGATTTGCCTTTGAGGTATACAGTCATCTACAGTTTCAAAATGTCAACCTGGCAAGAAAAAGCTGCAGGACACCATACCGTACTTTTAAGTGTATAAGACACACTTTTTCCCCTCCCAAAAGTGGGTGGAAATGTGTGTGCATCTTATATAGTGAATGTTGCCGAAGTGCCACCCACTCACTAGCCCCCACCTTTCAGCCTCTGCTACCCAGCAATTTGTCTCCTTGCAGTAAACAGCTGGTCAGCTTCAGCACAGCCTTATTAAACACAAGTAGCTGATTAGCGGTTGGATTGACCTCCCGGAATACTACCTATCAGCTGTTCCAGACTGTGGGGTTTGCTGCCTCCCATCACTATCATTGCTACCCCAACACGCTGCTGATCATTGCTTCTGCGTGTTGTGTTTTTGGCCTCTACACACACCGATTTTGCCCTCTGCATGTTGTATTTTCAGCCAGTTCCAAGCAGTGGGAATTGGTGGTGGCAGCGATCCCCACCATCTGGAAGGGGCCGAAAACATGACGTGCATAGGCCGAAAACAGGGTGTGGAAAAGCCAAAAATGCGATGCACGGAGGCCAAAAATGCACCACATGGAGGTGACAATCAGTGATGATATGCTGTGGCGATCCCCACAGCCTGGAACATTGTTATTGTTGGTATTGTTGATCCAACTGCCAATCAGCTGCTCATGCTGAATGAGGCTGCGATAATGTGCTGAAACTGACCAGGCTGTTTGCTGTTTGTTGCAAGGATGCTAGCCAGATGAATACCAATGGATGCTGGTAGGCAAAGGCAGTTTTTTCCCCCTTATTTTTCTCCCTGAAAATTAATGTGCATCTTATACTCCAGAGTGTGGTATACTCCGGAAAATATGGTAATTCTGCAAGAGACACCAAGATCAGCTTGTTAGATATTAACATATATCGCAGCAAGTCTCCACTCGGGTCCGCCGCTAGGGCGGGAACCAGGTATCATTCTGATTGGTCGAGAGGCGTACCCGATCCCTATAAAAGGGGAACCCTCAGACCACAGAGTAAGCTGGATCACTACTACTACTAATAAAGAGCTGTTAAGTCACTACATGTCCGGAGTCTGTTCTCTCGTTGCCCCAATCTAACATTGGCGACGAAGGTGGGATCGAGAGACAGATAGGACGAAGCTACCTCCAGAATCCCAGGATTCGATCCAGCCCAGGAATTCGGCAGAAATTCCGGCAGCCATCTCAGCGCGGGAAATTCAACGCAGAGAAGATGACGATGCACACTCCTCCTGCTCCATTCGACCCAATGAGCGACCATTGGGAGTCCTACATGATCCGGTTCGAGTGTTTTCTCGAAGCGAATGAATACACGGGAATATCAGACTCCCGTAAGAAGAACATTTTTCTCAGCTACTGTGGGCGAGAGGTTTTCAAGACGGCCAGAGACCTCTCTGAGCCGACACCGATACAAGCGGTATCATGGGCGGCGCTACAACAGACTTTGCAAACACACTACGCGCCAAAACCTTCCCGCCATGTTTGCCGACAAGAGTTCAACACGAGGAACCAGAAGGCGGGAGAATCAATCAACCAATATGTTGCAGCACTACGGAAAGCAGCGACTCACTGCAAGTTCAGGGATCTGGACGAGCAAATCCTGGCAAGACTCGTTTGTGGGTTAAAGGACATTTCTCTACAAAAACGGCTGTTGGCAAATCCCAATTTAACCCTACAAATAGCACTAAATGAAGCAAGGGCGTCCGAGTCAGCAGATAGATCTTCCGAGACTATACAACGCGGTTTCAGCGCGATCCAATCCGGATCCAGACACGCCAGAGTTCACTATGAGGACACCGATCCAGATTTCGAGGATCCCGAAGTAGAGGACAGTCACCTGATGAGGAGCAGTCACATGAGACCTGGGGGTAAACCCGGATTCCGCTTGCCACCCTGCGCAAGCTGCGGAGGGAACCACCCCTGGTCTACCTGTCGGTTCAGGAACGTTGTTTGCTCGCACTGCGACAAACTTGGGCACATCGCAAGAGTGTGCCGGAGCGAAGTCCCTGCATCACAACGGCAGCCTCCCATGTACCGCCAACAGAAGCCCAACCCAGGGGCTTGGCGAAAGCAAAAAGGGCGCCCAGAGAGAAACCCAAGAGAGTTTACCCAGAGAGATTATTCACAAAGAGCTGAAGGGGGATATTCCCAGAGAGATTACACGCAAAGAGCTGAGCGAGCGTATTACCAGAACGTTGAGCGAGAGTATTCCCAGGATACCGATGCTGAGATAGAGTTGACCCAGAGAGAGCAATTGCGAACCTATCTCACCACGATAGGTCAGGTCCGCACCAAGCGGCCTAAAAAGCTGAAAGTCACAGTCCTCCTGGAGGACTCTCCTTGCGAGCTGGAAGTTGACACAGGATCGTCCCTAACGATCATTTCATGGTCCGCCATGAAAAAGGCTATCCCTAGCCTCAAAAAGAGCCAACTACGCACACCAGACATCCTGCTACGAGACTACCAGGGTAACAGGGTTCCCATCGTGGGCCAAGGCACGTTCCGGATACAGTTCAAGGACATCGTAGCCCAGCTGCCAGTAACCGTCGCCAGCGCGCCATTACAGAACCTTCTAGGATTGGATTGGTTTGGAGCCCTGGGTTTGGAAGTCACCGGAATCAACGCCGTGGAGAACAGCAGCGCTGAACAGATTTTTAAGGAGTCCGAGGATGTGTTCAGCCCCGGTCTTGGTAAGTATGTGGGTAAACCTATCTCATTCAATCTAGACCCAAACGTGGCGCCAATCCGACTTAAACCAAGAAGAGTGCCTTTTGCGCTCCGCCCCAAAATAGACAAAGAAATTGACAAACTAGTAGAGCAAGGGATCCTTGAACCGGTGGATCACGCGCGCTGGGAAACCCCCATCGTGACCCCAGTAAACCAGACGGGTCAGTCCGCATCTGCGCGGACTATAAATGCACAATTAATGTCGCGCTACAACAAAGCGCATATCCTGTGCCAGTAGTCCAACACTTATTGCACTTGTTGGGGCCAGGAAAGATATTTGCAAAATTAGACATGGCACAAGCGTATCAGCAGCTGCCTGTGGATAGCGCCACGGTGGAGGCCCAAACTATAGTGACGCACAGAGGCGCATTCAAATGTAACCGGTTACAATTTGGTGTGAGTATTGCCCCCGGTCTGTTCCAGAGCGTCATGGAGCGGTTATTGCAAGGGATACCAGGAGTCGTCCCATATTTTGACGACATTTTTGTGTCCGCTGCAAACGAGGAGCAACTATTAAAAAGAGTCAGAACTGTTTTGGCCAGAATCAGAGAGAAGGGTCTCCGCCTCAAAAAAGAGAAATGCCAAATTAACGTGCCTAGCGTAGAATTCCTGGGATATAGAATCAATGGTCTGGGCATACACCCTACATCGAAGAAAATTAAGGCGATCCAGGACGCCCCCACACCACGAAATCAGACCGAGTTGCAGGCCTTCCTCGGACTACTTAACTTCTACAGCGTTTTTCTGAGACAAAAAGCGACCGTTGCTGAACCACTACATCGACTCCTCACCAAGAACGCAACATGGAGATGGGGACGTTCCGAGGCAGACGCTTTTGCCGCAGTCAAGCGCCTGCTCACCACCAACTCGGTACTAGTACAATACAGCCAGACGCTACCACTGGTATTGACCTGTGATGCATCACCATTCGGCGTTGGCGCAGTTCTCAGCCACCGCATGCCAAACGGGAACGAAGCACCCATCGCCTTCTATTCAAGGACTCTTTCATCGGCCGAGAGAAACTACAGCCAGATGGACAGAGAAGCGTTAGCCACTGTGGCTGGAGTCAAACGTTTCCACGAGTACCTCTACGGCCGCGATTTCGAACTCATTACGGACCATAAACTGCTGTTGGGACTTTTGGCGGGAAACTGCCCCACACCAGTCTCACTCTCGCCACGCATGACCAGGTGGACTGTTTTCCTGGCTGCGTATTCCTACAAACTGATACATCGACCGGGCTCCACTCTAGGGCATGCAGACGCACTCAGCCGTTGCCCACTTCCAGAACTTTTGCCAGACCCCACTCCCGAGGTACCAGTTTTATTAATTGACTGTTTGGACTCAGGACCTGTTTCTTCCTGCGATGTTGCCAGATTCTCTTCTAGGGACAATGTAATAAAACAAGTTCAAACTTGGGTCTGGAGGGGGTGGCCAAAGGGAAACGTGGGGCCGGAATTTAAACTGTTTTGGGCGAAACGTGATGAGCTATCAGTGTTACAGGGTTGTTTGTTGTGGGGGGATCGAGTTGTTATTCCATATGCTTTGAGAAGAAATGTTTTAGAAGCGTTACATGTTGGGCATCCGGGAATCGTTAGAATGAAGGCGTTAGCAAGGAGTTACGTTTGGTGGCCAAATATGGACAAAGAGATAGAATAATGGGTGGCCACTTGTGATCCGTGCCAAGAGTCTAGACCAGCACCCCCTGAAGCAACCGCCACAGAATGGGAGAAGCCAAAAGCACCCTGGTCGCGAATACACATTGATTTCGCAGGGCCAGTCCAGGGACAAACATTTCTTATAGTTGTGGATGCATACTCCAAATGGTTAGAAGTAGTCCTAATGACTTCAATCACGGCAGAGGCAGTCATTAAAGTACTATGGCGACTTTTCGTCACTCATGGCCTGCCCGACCTCCTGGTTTCCAATAACGGGCCTCAGTTCACGGTCATGCAATTTGAAACATATTTAGCAAGTCAGGGAATTCGGCATGCCCTCGTTGCGCCATTCCATCCGGCATCAAACGGACAGGCGGAGAGAATGGTGCGATCTGCAAAAGAGGCCCTCGCTAGGATGGGTCCAGGTGATTGGCAAACACGCATTGATCATTACCTCTTAATTCAGCACATTACCCCCAGCGCAACGACGGGTAGGAGCCCCGCTGAATTACTCATGGGCCGCCGTCTACGGTCTCACCTGGACCGTCTTCACCCAAATTACTCTGCCACATCGCCCCCAGACTCTACAAGCAAAATTTGGAGTTTTAGCATAGGGGATTCGGTATACGCCCACAACTATGCAGGGGGAACACTGTGGATGCCGGCAACGGTAATTGGTATCACGGGTCCACGATCATATTTGCTGGAGCTAGAAGATGGAAGGAACTGGAAAAGGCACATTGATCAACTCTGGGGTTGCATTGCACACTCGGAACTACGATCCGCAAACGAGGACTATTTGCCAGCACAAAGTCAGCAACCCGAGAGCCCAAACACAGAAGAGCACAACACCTTGGAACCCAGATTTGAACCAGCGGTCGATGGCGAATCGGAACAGCGCCCGAACGAGGAAAGCCTTCAGACCCCCGACTGTGAAACAGGGAGAGCAGAACAAGCCGATTCCGAAACCACTCCAGTTCAACCCGAACTACGACGATCCACCCGTGTAAGACAAAAACCAACATACTTAAAAGACTTTGTTACTAACAGGAACACTCCATCTAAGAAGGGAGGGGTGTTAGATATTAACATATATCACAGCAAGTCTCCACTCAGGTCCGCCGCTAGGGCGGGAACCAGGTATCATTCTGATTGGTCGAGAGGCGTACCCGATCCCTATAAAAGGGGAACCCTCAGACCACAGAGTAAGCTGGATCACTACTACTACTAATAAAGAGCTGTTAAGTCACTACGTGTCCGGAGTCTGTTCTCTCGTTGCCCCAATCTAACACAGCTCTATACAAAATTCTCACAAGAAATAAATGTCCCTTTTGATTTAACAGTATTCATGGTTATCATTCATGCCTAGATTTTGATATCAGTTTGAAGCAACTTGTTTGCAAAACCTCCACTAAATGTTTAACAGCTATGAGCTAAAATACTTCTATTATGTTATGCTTTTATTTAGCCACACTTTAGTACAATAGGTCAAAGCCATAATTGCATTAGAGGCAGTTCAGCTAAGCATGCAAACTCTAAGAGCACTACAATATATCCAGTGAATGGTTCTTCATGGGTGTCCCCTAATGCAGTGCTGACAACAAATTAAAAAGTAGCAGCTGCTAATTCATCTGTCTCTAAATAAAAGAAGGATATCCTGCAGTTCCAGTACCTCGTGTGGCTCTCCATCTCCAAGTGCTTTCGTTGATGCTTTAATATATATGCCTTTTGCTCTTTCCCCACTTGCCTGACCCTTCCTGATTTACTGCCTATTTCCTAAACAGATCCAATCCTGAGGTCCAAATAATTCTATACTGTAGTTCTCTCAGTAGAAAAGCCAGAGCAAAACCCCCTACTTATGTAAAAGATGCCAATCCCTCTAATTGTGTTTGATCTACAGACAAACCCTTGGTGTGGGAGGCTTGGACTTTTCCTGACTGAATGGCACCACTTTGTTTTGAGCCCAAGAAAAGAAATGGAGATATGGAAGAAGGTGGCAGGCAAGGGAGAAAGAGATGTCTACCTGAAGCAAATGCTGGTGACATATGAACAGTAAAGCATGCAATTGCCCCTATGCTCCATTGTCTCAGAAAAATTAGGTTCTTGAAAGAAAAAAGCTTGTGTTGCTGTAACTTATATTGAAAGTGAAAGTGTTTCTTTTTAAAAAGCAGATCAGCTGCTGGCCTTCATTTACACTTGTAAGGCCTATCCATCTAATCCTGTCCATCTTGCTTGGCCTAAGGGACTTTAGAAGAACCAGCAGCGGTAGAGCTATTCTGTCTTTAAAACATGTTTCTTCCTTTTCACATCCAGGGAAATATTCTGCCTTTTCAATATTTCCTAGGATATTTCATTTTTCTGGGAAAGGGATGGGTTTTAACTTCCTACAGTTGTTTTAAATATTCTCACCAATGCTACTGTGTTGCTATTTTCTCTCCCTCATGTGCGGCAGTCACCACCCAAAATCAGCCATGGATGCCGATTTCTTCTTCGGTGATTTCAAGGGGTTTTCTCTCATCTGGTAGGGAAGTTGCTTGCCTCCTCTATCGTCACCCAAGTTCCCCCTCTCTCCTGTTGATCCCTCTAGGTTCAATTTGTCCTTTTTCAGAATCCTCACCACAGAAACTCGAGCAAAGCTAGTGGAACCATCATTCCTTTGCCCACATGGAAGTGACGTCATCGCAGGAAGTATTAGTTGACATACTCAAGCACATATATAAACATTCTCTGAGGTAAGAGTAGACAACTTGGCCCATGTGGACATTTTAAAAACTTATTGTGAGCACACATGGAATGTCTTTCCATTTAGTACCTTGTTTCCCCAAAAATACAACCTGTCCTGAAACTAAAGCCTTGCCACATTTTTTGCGTGAGCAAAAATATAAGCCCACCCCCAAAAATAAACCCCCTGGACAACCCCCCCTCCAGCCAGGCAGAGCACTGCTCACCGACATAGCGGTATCCTGAAGGCGCCAAGCCACTGGAGCCGGGGGGGAGAAAGGCGCTCACATTGCTTGATACCTTTGGGATACTGCTAGGTTGGGGAGTGGCATTCTGCCTGGCTGAAGGGGGGAGTTGCCAGGCGGCTGCTCCCTTGAGAACTGGCTCCCGAAGAGCCGGGCACAGCCTCGGGTGAAGCAGCCATAAGGTGACCAAGCTCACGAGCAACCACCCAGCAACCCCCTCTCTCCAGCCGGGCAGAGCGCCATTCACTGACCTAGGGGGTATCACTAAGGCGCCAAGCCACGTGGCGGTCTGCTCACTCCCCTGCTCCCATAGCTTGGCACATTAGGGATACCCGCTAGGTCAGTGCATGGAGCTCTGCTTGGCTGGAGAAGGGGGTTGCGCGAGCGCCTGTTCCGCCCCTGCTGTGCTCCGAGCATAACTTCTTCTCCGGTTCCAAACTCCAAAACTTGGCTGCCGAGTCTTCCAGCAGCAGCCGCTCTAGGAGTGCGCTCTATGGTTGTGGGCTGGCTGCTGGAAGACTCTGTGTCTGGAAGACTCTCTTACAGAGAGTTCCAGCAGCCAGCACACAACCATAGAGCACACTCCTAGAGCAGCCGCTGCTGGAATACTCGGCAACCAAGTTTTGGAGTTTGGAACCGGAGAAGACATGCTCGGAGTGTGGCGGTGGCTGCTGCAGGGAGAGCTGGGCCCAGACATGTTGAGGCTAGGAAGCATGCCTGCTGGAGGCAGAACAGGCACTCACACAACCCCCTTCTCCAGCTGGGCAGAGCTCCATCCACTGACCTAGAGGGTATCCCTAATGTGCCAAGCCGTGGGAGCAGAGGAGTGGGCAGAGTGCCAAGTGGCTTGGCACATTAGGGATACCCCCTAGGTCAGTGAATGGTGCTCTGCCCGGCTGGAGAGGGAGCTTGCTGGGTGATTGCTCGTGAGCTTGGTCACCTCATGGCTGCTTCACTCCTGAGGCTGTGCCTGGATCTTTGGGAGCCAGTTCACAAGGGAGCAGCCACCCGACAACCCCAAAACAATAAGCCCTCCCCTATAATAAGCCCAAGGCCATATTTTGTACATAAAAATAAAATAAGACCCTATCGTATTTTCGGGGAAATACAGTACAAGATTTTAAATTAAAATGATTAATTAAAAGTTTTTAAATAATAGGCCTCGAGACATATCTGTGGTCAGATTGTTGGACATGAATTTTGTTACACTAAGAGGTAAGTAGGTAGCTTAAATGATAATTTATGAATAGCATCACAATGTCTTATGACTAATCCAAGTATAATAATTATCTGACCTGGCATGTTAGAAGCCAGCAGGTTGAAATGAAGATTGCATTTGTCTTGCAATTTTTGACATTGTGTATGACTCCCAAATGAGGGAGAGAAAGATTTAGATACCAAACTCTATTAAGCAACAGAGGCTTTTCTCTCTTGCTGAGTTGATCTGCAATCCATTTCTCCTTCTCTCAGCAAAAAATAAAAAACCCTTCTGCCATGAACATTGATGTCTCTATTATGTATCCCTATATTGCTGTTCTATACGATGGAGCTGCTGTGTATTAGTAATAGCTTTTGGCCCATTACAGGTCATAAAGTTCAAAAAGCTGCAATTCTTTTACTAGTAGTTTTAATCATCTTTTGTTCCAAGTAACTGCAGTCGCTTGATTAATAGCTGACAATTTCATAAGCAATTGGGGCTGCACTTGGTGGATGATGGAGTAGTGAGAACAGGAAGGCATACTATTTTCAAATATGCCTTCTACAGCTAAAAGTAGGAACACCTGAAATACCAGATTAGGAACAAATCATCTTGGAGAAAGCATATCTATGTTGTCACAAAATCAATACTAAAGCAATGGCACCTAATCAAGCAAATCTATAAAGCTAAAACCTGTTTGAGTCACAAGTGGAGGACAAGGTTAAACGAAACCTCTTCCAGGTTGAAAGGATTAACCAGTGACATCACTGTTGCCTGGGGAACACTTGGTTGGGGGCTCCTTTCATGTCCCTGTTAATGTGCCCATTAAAGTGGTACCCTTCTAGCTACTTACCAGTACTCACTTTCAAACTGCTAAGTCACCTGGAACTGGAGCAAATGACAGGAGCTCACCCTGACACAAGCAGTACTTGGGTTTCGTACACAGGCTTGCTTCCTAACCACATGAGCCACTATATTCCTCAGGAAACAAAACTGAAAAATAAGTTTTGATCAGCCAGGATATGTTTGTACTATGGTTACAAATGAGAAAACTCAGAGCCTTCCTTAACATTATGTTTGTTTACTAATTGCTACCATGGAGTTTGTGTGATTAAAACCAAGATTACAGATAGCCCTTGACTTACAACAACAATTGACACTATAATTTCCATTGCTAAACAACGTGATTGTTAAGTGAGTCACACCCAATTTTACAATTTTTTTAAATCACAGTGAAACAAATCATTGTGATTCTTAAGTGAATCATGCAGTCATTAAATAATTCTGCATCTACATGCAAGGAATTATGCAGTGGAGTACCCCAAGGCTCTGTTTTAGGCCCAGTACTCTTCAACATCTTCATCAATGATTTGGATGAGGGAATAAATGGGGAACTCATCAAATTTGCAGATGACACCAAGCTGGCAGGAATAGCCATCACTCCAGAAGATAGGCTTAAGATACAGAAGGATCTTGACAAACTTGAACATTGGGCACTATCTAATAAAATGAAATTCAGTGGTGAAAAGAGTAAGATTCTACATTTAGGCAAGAAAAATGAAATGCACAGGTACAGTATAGGTGGTACCTTGCTCAATAGTAGTAACTATGAGAGGGATCTTGGAGTCCTAATGGACAACCATTTAAATATGAGCCAGCAGTGTGCAGCAGCTGCCAAAAAAGCCAACATAGTTCTAGGCTACATAAACAGAGGGATAGAATCAAGATCACATGAAGTGTTAATACCACTTTATAATGCCTTGGTAAGGCCACACTTGGAATACTGTATTCAGTTTTGGTCACTACAATGTAGAAAAGATGTGGAGACTCTAGAAAGAGTGCAGAGAAGAGCAACAAAGATGATTAAGGGACTGGAGACTAAAACGTGTGAAGAACGATTGCAGGAACTGGGTATGTCTAGTTTAATAGAAAGCAGGACTAGGGGAGACATGATAGCAGTCTTCCAATATCTCAGGGGTTGCCACAAAGAAGAGGGAGTCAAATTATTGTCATGATGTGTTATCTGTTAACGAATAAACATTTTAAAAACAAAAACATTCTATAAGCAGCTACAACGTTCTACTTATTTATCACCTAGAATTAACTAATTTTTTATTTTTATTTTTATTATTTTTTTCCCATTCAATTATGTTTTATTTGGGTTTCACCATTCTTAACTTTCTTATTTTACCCATAACTATTATTTTTAAGTTTTGTTACATTCCTTCATTGATTCTTGTTTCTTTCCTCCATCCACCTATACCATTTATCCCATATCTGGTAGAATTCTGATTCTTCTTTTCCCTGAATTTCTTTAGTTAGTTTGTCCATTTCAGCACAATCCATAACCTTTCTTATTATTTCATCATCACTTGGAGTTAGTTTGTTTTTCCATTTCTGGGCATAGGCAATCCTTGCCGCCGTTATTATATGTAGTATTAAATACTGGATTTCTTTTTTGTATTTCACAGACATTATTCCTAATAAGAAGATTTCCGGTTTCCATTCTATTTTAACTCCCGTTATTGCCTCCAGCCAATTTTTGATCTTTTTTCAAAGATTTTTCGTGTATCGATTCGCATTTCCAACATTTTGGGGAGGTATTTGATGATATTTTAGCTAACCTTGTTGGTGCCAGATGCCATCTATAAAACATTTTATACTGGTTTTCCTTTATCAACTGAGAGTGTCATTTTTAAGTTTGTTCCCCCAAATTTTTCCCATTTGTCTAATTCAATATTATATCCAAAGTTCTGTGCCCATTTTATCATTTGTTCTTTCACAATTTCCTCTTCCATTTTATACTTCAGGAGAAATTTATATATTCTCCCTATCATTTTTCTATCTGGGCTTTGAATGATTTTATCCAATTCGTGTGGTTCTGTTTCAATGTCATATAATTTGGTATCTTTATTGTATTTAGTTTTGATTTGAAGGTAAGTTAACCAGTCAACCTTCATGTTCTGTTCTGCCAATTCTTCAATTGTTTTTAAGTTTCCCTGTCTATCAATTAAGTCTCTATATCTTAGCATTTTGTTCCAATCTATAAAATTTGGATGAGTCGTCCTTTCTGTCGGTGATAGCCAATTCGGAATTTTCACATAGTGGGTTTTTTTTTTATTTTGAGCCATTTTTGCAATAACGCTCTTCTAATTAAATGTTTTTGAAAGTATTTGTGCATTTTATTTTTATCATCCCATAGGAATGTGTGCCAGCCTGCTTGCAAATCATGGCCTTCCAGAGTCAAAATTCTTTTATTCTTTAGCTCTATCCAATCCTTCACCCATGTTATTGATACTGCCGATGCGTATAAATCCCAATTTGGTAATGCTAAACCTCCCCTCTCCTTGCTGTCTTGCATTGACTTTAGTTTAATCCTCGTTTTTCGTCCCTGCCAAATAAACCTAGCGGTTATTTTGCTTAATTCTTGAAAGAATTTTTTACCCAGATTAATAGGTGCGGCTTGCAACAGGAATAAGATTCTTGGTAGAATATTCATTTTAATTGTCGCTATATGTCCCATGAGCGATAGTTGAATATTTTTCCAATTTTCTCACTCTTTCTTTATTTGTATCACTAATTTATTATAGTTATCATCTTTAATTGTGGAACATTTTGCCGACACCCAGATCCCCAAGTATTTCACTTTCTTAGTTATTTGCATTCTGGTTGTTACTTCCAGTTCCTCTTCTTGCTTTTTTGTCATGTTCTTGGTTATCATTTTTGTTTTGTTTTTATTGATCTTTAATCCTGCCACTTCGCCATATTCTTCTAATTTTTGAATTAATTTCCGACTGGATTCTAATGGGTCCTCTAGTACAAATACTAGGTCATCGGCATAGGCTTGAGCCTTATATTCTTCATTTTTGAGTCTTAAACCTTTTATTCCCTGGTCCTTCCTAATTTCATTTAATAACATTTCCAAAGTCAATATAAATAGCAAAGGAGAGAGGAGGCATCCCTGTCTGACTCCTTTTTTTATTTTGATCTTCTCTGTTAATTCTCCATTCATCAGAACTTTGGCTGTCTGATTGTTATAAAATCCTTCTATCATTTTTATAAATTTTTCACCGAATTTCATCTCATCCAATATTGTTATTATAAATTTCCAGATTACGTTGTCAAATGCTTTTTGTGCATCAAGAAAAAACAGTACCATTTGTTTTCCTGGATGCGCCTCGTAGTACTCTATTATATCTAGGATGATTCTCATATTATTTCTAATGTGTCTGTGAGGTAAATATCCGTTTTGGTCTGGGTGTATTCGTTCATTTAAAACCTGTTTGATTCTTCCTGCCATAATTGCTGCAAATATTTTATAATCGGAGTTTAGTAATGAAATTGGCCTGTAGTTTTGAATTTCTTGTAGGCTGGTTTCTTCTTTTGGTTTAGCGATATTATTGCTTCTGTCCATGATTCCGGTATCTTGGCTTTTCCTAAAACTTCATTAAACATTTCCACCCCTAACTCTTCCAATATTATTTTATTATATTTGTATAGCTCCACCGGTATTCCATCTGGTCTTGGTGTTTTATTATTTTTCTGGTTTTTCAAGACTAGTTCCATTTTGGCTAACGTTATTGGCCTGCTTATCGCCTCCCTTTGCTCTTTTGAGATTGGTGTTATCTTTGCTGTGTTTAAATAATGCTTTATTTTATTTTCCTCCATACTATCTTGTGCGAATAGTTCTGTGAAGTATTTATGAATAATTTTCTTCTTTTCTTCTGCTTTGTATTGAATTCTTCCCTCATCGTCTTTTAATTGATATATCATCCTTTTTTCTCTTTCATTCTTCAGTCTGTATGCCAGCCATCGTCCAGGTTTGTTGGCTTGTTCAAAGTAATTTTGTCTGGCTGCTTTAATTTTCTGTGCTAATTCCTTTTGATTTATTAAGTTGAGTTTATGTTTGATTATCTCTCTTTTTTCTTTTTAAATTTTATTCTTTGGGTCTTTATGGAGTTCATCTTCGGCTTCCATAAGTTCCTTTTGCATACATTCTTGTTGCTCTTTTTGTTTTCTAGTTTTCCTCACCATATAGGCAATCGTAAGGCCTCTTGTGTATGCTTTCATAGTGTCCCAGAGATTTTGAATTGAGGTATCTTCTTTTTTATTTATTCTAAAAAATTGTTTTAGTTCTTTCTCCAGCATTTGAGTGTATTCTGTTTCGTTTATAATATTTGAATTCATCATCCATCTTTTTCTTCTTCTTTGACCTTTCCATCTTAATTTTATTGGATTGTGATCTGCCCACTCATTTGCTTCTATTTCAATTTTATCTACTTGATTGCATAGACCAGATGAAATCCAAGCCATGTCAATTCTTGATAGTGACTGATGGGGGTTCGAATAAAAGGTATATTGCTTTCTTGTTTTGTGCCTTTCTCTCCAAATATCGTGTAATTTATATTCCATTGCCATCTCAAAAAAGGATTTGGGTAGCGTATTTTTTTTCGTTTTATTTTTCTTTTTGCTTTCATAGTCCATTTTTTTAATCCACTATTGCATTATAATCCCAAATTAAGCAAATATTTTCATATTCTAATTCGTTTATTTTGTTGTGTAGTTTCCTATAGAATTCCTCTTGTTTCTGATTTGGTGCATATATGACTATTAATAATATCAGTTTTTCTGTTGTCTCTAATTCAATCATTACTATCCTGCCTTCTTCATCAGAGTAGACTTCTTTGGAATTTATTTTTTCCTTTATATAGGTTGCTATCCCTCTTTTTTTTCTGCTAGTGCTGTGTATAATTTCCCTAGTTTTTTGTTTTCCAATAAGTTCTTATGCTCCCTTTTAATATGCACTTCCTGTATGCAGATTATATCTACCTTCAGTTTCTTAAGTTTGTTAAACATCTGCGCTCTTTTTTTTGGTGTGTTCAGTCCATTCAAGTTTGTTGAGATAATTGTTATTTCCTGGTTCATCTTTAGATGGTTTTTTTTTTGTTGCTTCTAGTTTGTATCTGACTTTTCCCTCTCGTGCCCTCCTTTTCTGCTCTCTCTCTTTCTTGCCTCTGATCTTCTTTCCTGTTTCTTTCTTTGTTTTCTGATGTTTCTTCCTCTTGGCCTCGACTTCCCCTTTCTAGGTCCTCTTTACTTCCTTGTTCTTCTTCCCCTATGCAGTATTTCTCATAGAATTCCTGCGCTTCTTCTATATTCTCTATCTTATATCTTTTTCCTTGCCAAGACACCAGTACCCCTTCTGGTATCAACCATCTGTACATTATTCTGTTTTTATTTAACTGGTTTGTTAAAAATTGGTATTGTCTACATCGTTCACGAATTCTCCGTGGAATCTGTTTAAGTGTGATCAACTCTTTTCCCTGATATGTAATCGTCCCTTCTCTGGTTTTTTTGTATACCTCATCTCTGGTTGTTTTTTTTGGCAAATCTTACATGCACTTGTCTCGGGAGCCTGTGTCTTCTGGCATAATTAGTATGCATTCGGTAAGCTTCATCAATATCCCCTCTCAACTCTTGTTCTTTCCTCTGTAAAATTTCAGTGAAGATTCCATTCATTTTTCCTTTCAGGTCTTCCTCCTTCTCTTCCGGTATGTTTTGGAATCTTAAATAGAATGCAGCTCTTTCATTTTCAAGTCGAATTATTGATAACTCTAATTCTTTATTCACTTGTCTATATTCTAGCTCCATTTTTTCCATCTTCTGATCTGTTTGTTCTATTTTTGTTTCAATGTTCTGGATTTTCTGTTCATTGATTGCTAAGGCATTCTGTATCTTTTCAATTTTGTCATCCACGGTTTTAATATTTCCTTTCAGTTCTCCCATTTCATTTTTCATTTCTTCATGATTCCTCCTTGTCTCTTCATGATTTGTAGCTGTCACTTCTTGGTTTTTTTATAAGCGTCTCTTGTATTGTTTGAAGCATTAATTGCATACTTTGCATTGTTGGTGCTGGTCCTGTTGTTTCTGCCATCTTTCTGCCTTTCTCCAGTCCGAATGCGCTCTCAATTGATCTTTGATTTGAGGAGGGGGGTGTTGCCGAAGTCATAGTAGGTGTGGCTTTTTAAATTAACTTTCCTGAAGTTGCCATTCTTATCCCCCTATTTATCCTTGTCCACAATTGCATAAAAGTTCTACTTTACTTCTACTTTATCAGCAATATCAATGTTATCAATCTTATCAATAATTATCTATCTCAGTATTTAGCAATAATTAACCTTCCTTAATATCACGTTTCAATATCTACACATTCTTATGTATTATTCCATTCTATTTTGATCCTTAATTATCATATATCTTAGAGTTATATATCACACAGTTATCTTATACAAATAGATGTCTCTCAATTGTATCAATTATAAGGGTAATAAGTAATAAATGGTTACTGGTTTCAGACCGCAGGTTCAAATTTTGATCCACTAGGTGTCACCCTCTGTTCAGTATCACTGTTAGTGTCAATCAGTTAATGCAACCAGTCCAGCGACAAAGGAAAATAGGGGTGGGTGGGTGGGTAATGAAGCCCTCTAATCGTTCCAAAAGAGCAAGAAGAAAAAAGTCAACAAGTCAACAACCAACCCGAATGTTGAACAATTCTTCTGTACTTTACACGTCTTCTCAACAGTTACTATGTCCTACTCCTGTTATCTATGCCAGGTTTTTGTTCTCCCTCTGGCCAATTTAGTTCAAGTTATTTACACTATCAATTCAAGGTCAGTAATTCTGCTCTCACAGCTTTTCGGCAAAAGTCTGAAAAATCTCCTTCTCAGAGCCTCCTTCTTTCCAGTTCACCTTTCTGCCAGTTATGTGTTATTTCCCTCTTCTTTGGGTTGTCAATAATAGTAACAGATATCTCGATTTCAACTGCTTTCTCTCTTTGCTTCCTTCTTATGCGGTCGCCATTGCTCTGATCCTGACAAAGTGGCAGGATGATTCCTCGTCCGTTTAGTGGGTTTCTCCTGCCGCTGGGAGGGTTTGCCTTATCACCCCAGCGTCTTCAGAGTTTCCCCCTTAATCTGTTGGTCCCTCCAGGATCCACAGCACTCAAAAATGAGCCCAAACGAAGAAGTTGGAGCTAGAGATCAGGAGAGCTCCCGTTCCTCAACTCCAAGCACGCTGACGTCACCACAGGAAGTCCTTCTCTTATGTATTTGATTTAACTTAAATTTCTAAATAAATGATCATCCTGAAAAAGTTATTAATTGGCTTTTATTTTATTAGGTAAAAACAGATTTTAGTCAATTGC
Source organism: Natrix helvetica (assembly GCF_964273705.1). Taxonomy (NCBI): domain Eukaryota; kingdom Metazoa; phylum Chordata; class Lepidosauria; order Squamata; family Natricidae; genus Natrix; species Natrix helvetica. The sequence goes on from NC_138554.1 coordinate 91,151,810, forward strand.
AGTATAATAAAGTTTTTAGATTATCACAGAAATATATGGTCAAATTGTTAAAATGCAAAGAGTGGTGGGGAAATTCAGCACTAATTTCTAGACATTTGATATTTCATTTCTTTGTAATGGTCCAGCTTTTTTTATCCTATTCTGAGAAAAAGCAAAAATGGGCATTTTAATAAATCACATTTTAAAGAACAATAACTAGAAAACAATGATTGTGCAAAAGTTGTTCCTTTCTGATAGAAAACAAAACAGATTAGGGTCTAAAGGCAGTTTGTTTTTTCTAAGGAAGGTAAGTGAAAAGCATATTTTCCCATTTTATGTTCCAACATTGGAAAGAGTTGAAAGAAACTATTTCCTGACTATTTGAATCAGCACAGAATCAACTCAAGTCCAGTTGGCCTCTTCACTGTCCTAGTAAAAGATAAAAATAAAATTATATATGATTTGTTGTTATTGTTGTTAAATGAAATTAATGACATTAGAACATTTGGACTTTGGAAATATTGTTCTATGGTCCTGCAATCTAATTTTTTGCTTAATATAGAAACAAGGCATTGGTGAAATTCAAATTTTTTTACTGTCGGTTCTGGAGCGTGGCTTGGTGGGCTTGATGTGTCTTGGTGGGCATGGCTTGGTGGGCATGGCAGGGGAATGATACTGCAAAATCTCCATTCCTACCCCACTTCAGGGCCAGCCAAAGGTGGCATTTGCAGGTTCTCTGAACTATTCAAAATTTCTACTACCAATTCTCCAGAACCTGTCAGAACCTGCTGGATTTCACCCCTGGTACAAGGATGTCAGAGGTAAAGTCATTTTTGTCCCAAGCCATAATGGGATTGTATAAAGCTTGCTGACAAAGAAATCAGAAGTTCTGAAAGAAATTAATTGCCATTTGTGAATACATATATTATATAGAGTTGAAACTCTATATGATATCTGTATTTACAAATGGCAATTAGGTAGAAATACTTTTCAGCATTGAGTTTGATGCATACACATGTGTAAACAAATGATGACTCATTTCTTTTGTAAAGAGATTTTTCATTCACTACTACAACGGATCGATATGGATTCTTTTGTTGGGATAATTGATCAGGCTCCCCCCGTCTCTTGTACATGCAGGCTGGCATCTCAGCTGAAACACATCCAAGGATGTTGCAATCTTTAATTAACCTGGCGCCTTGTGAAGACTGACACAAAAGGAGAATACACATAAACTTCAAAGAAGACGTTTCTCTCTGGCCGTCCTTGGACGGAAGGGAGTTATTCACAGATAACATTCCATTCCTGGCCGAAATGAAGAAAGGGCATTCATCTCTAGTTGCGATATCTCTGACTGTGTAACTAATGATATAATCACGTGTAAAGTCTTGCTATGTACGAAATTGTAATTTCCCCTATGCTTTTCCTTTGTTTGCCTCTGTAACCACCCATTTTTGTAACCAATAAAAGAGAGTCACGGAGTCAGATCTGGGCTCTCATCCCGAGAAAGCAGCCTTGTGTGTCTTTCATGATTTGGCCCCTCATGAGAAGTCCACCGGACATTCGCATTCTTTGATAAAAACAACCAAAGAAAGAACTTTATATGCTTAAGAGAACTAGAGGTTTTATTATTATTTTCTTCTTATGCCAAGAGAAAAGCATCTCTTGGAATTAATTTGAGTTTAACTCTTCCTTTTTTAGTATATCCAGTCAGCTCATCTTCATGCAAAATATTAACTGGAGCTTAGGTACTGGTAGTTAGTAAAGGTGCTCAATGGAATAGATTGTTCGACCAGACAGCTTTTAATCTTTCCAAATATTATATATAAAATGTATGCTTTTTAAATCTATCTGTGTCATACAAATAATATAACTCTTACAAATATATTATAATACTAGCTGTACCCGGCCACGCGTTGCTGTGGCCCAGTCTGGTTAAATGGAAAAGAAAGAAAAGAGAAAGCGCAAGTTTCTGATATGTTTAATTTCACAATGCTTGTGGGTATACAATATTTTTTGTTGTTCCATTGTCTGTGCATATATAGAGATTGTCTGGTTTGCCGACTTTAGAACATGCAACATATAATTGTCCATGTGAGAAACAATTTTCAATTGCTGGAAAGACGTTGGACCGGGCACATTTACCAAAAGCATGCGAACAAAGAAACATTCCCAGGGTGGTTCCCTCCGGGCAGGGCCATGCCGTTACCAGCAGTGGCAAGGTTCGTGAGGGTCTTGCTCACCTGGCGGGCCCTGCCACTTGCTGCACTGGCTACGGCTCCCCCGGCAGAGGCATGGAAGTGAGCCACGGTGGTTCCTGCAAGAGCTGCCATGGAGCACGCTCCCGCAGGCCCTGGCCTGGCACCCTCCAAGCTCCCCGTGACAGGCAGCCTCCGGAATGACGGGCTGGATGGGACCCGCCAGCCCCCAGGAGGCTGGGGGTGTCTCCTGTGGGCATAGTGGGGTGGCGGGTGGGTGCTGCTGTTGGTCAGGCCTCGGGGCTGCTGGGCCGGGTGAGGCTGGTTGGGGGAGACGGCATCGGGGCTGTCGGCCTAGTGGAAGTTGTTGAGTGTCTCCTCGGAGGAGCTGCGCTTGGGCTCCCACAAGTCGGTGGCCTGGGAGAGCAAGACGTCCAGGATCTCGGGGGAGGAGAAGTCCTCACTGTGCGACTTGTCCAGGTCATTGTAGCTCTCCGTGTCTTCGGCGATGCTGTTGTTGGAGCTGAGGCTGGCTGAGATCTGCGCTGGGGTCATGCTGGTGATCTGGAAGCTGCTCTTCTTCTTCAACTGGGCACCTGCCCGACCCCTGATGTCTCCTCCTGTGAGAGCAGCGCCAGGCTCTGCGGCGGAGATGCCCCAGGAGAGCAAGAGGAGACCGAGATGGAGGTGGCATCGGAGGCTGGGGGAGGCAGCATCGGCTCGGCCAGCAGGTCGGGCAGGAAGTCCTCCAAGCCGGTGCTGCTGCTGCTGTCTACCTGCCAAGGCAGCATCGCAGGCTGCACCATCTTCTTCCTCTCCCATGCCTCCATCGCTAAGTCAGGCTGCTGTGGCTGCTGCTGCATTGGGGCTGGCGGAAGGCCCGATGCTGCCACCGACGATGACACCTCCCTCAGGCACCAGACCAGCTGGGCTGAGGAGGAGAAGAGAAGGTGACCGCCCCCGACCCAGCTTCCCTCAGTGGCGGCGGCAAGAGGAGATGGCCGGCATCCCCTGAGGAGAGGAGGACGAGGAGGAGGAAGGATGTGAGGCAGCCCCCCCCCCAACCACGGCCCCATCCAGAGATTCTGCCTCCGCTGCAGCTGCTGCCTCAAGGGGCACCCAGCAGGCATCCCAGCCCCATTGCACCTCAGGCTGACACCGCTGCTGCCACCCCTGTCAGAGCCGCCTTGCCACCATAGCTGGCTCACTGTGAGGCGGTGGTGGAGAGTGCATGCGGCTGGCTGAGCTGAAGAGATGCTCCGCCTCTGCCTCCTCTGGAGCTCTGCTGGGCTGGGTGGGGAGGCTGGCTTAAGGGTGGGGGGAGGCGGCCGAGGGATGGCGCAGGTGCCACCCCGCCTCAGACAGCAAAGGCCCGGCAAGAGGAGAGGGGAGAAAAGCAAGTTTTTACCTGTCACAGATATGACATCTATATAATATACGTATATAAAAACATGCACCTATTTGAATGCAACGTTGTGTCAAAATTTCAAAGCAATCGGTGAAGAACTTTCGGAGATTTGAGATTTTGAACAAACAAACATTACATTTTTATTTATATAGATTGTACATCCCAGACTTAGAAACTAAACATTATAGCAGTAGTATAGCTCACATATTGGAAATATACTTACAATAGAAAAAAGTGTGAAAATTAATAAAATAATCAAAGCATTGCTTTATTATCTAGATCTGGAACCTTGACTACTTCACTTAAAAGTAAAAGAAATTCCAAGACAGGAAAGAACCCCCTCCCCCCAAGAAATGGCATTTGGAATTAACTGCAGTCTCCAGCATTAGCTAGAATATTGGTACAATGTTTTGTGCTCTTAAAGCAAAGTATTGGGCATTAACACTTCTTAGTGTTCTGCACTTTATTGATTTCTGACATGACCGGGTCAAATTGTGCTTAAAAATAAAAATAAAAAATTATTATAATTTTTATGAAATCAAGTTGGAAGATCCTTTCATTTTTCAGATAAGGCATATTCTAATGGGGGGGGGACCATAGTGATGCCATAAAAGTTCTTAGGTATGAATACAGATCCTTTATTTCTTGAAGAAAATTCCTATTAGGAAAGGAAAGATTTTGAGGTAGATTTCAGAACCCTGATATCAAGAAATCATGGTTGCCTTCATCACTGTCAAAATATCTTGGAAAGATATGAAAAAGATAAAAGGGAGTACGGTTTTAACTTGGGAAGTTCAGAGCTGGATAAGATACTTGTGGGAACGGAAGAAAGAATAATCAAGAAGCTATATAGCCATCTATTAAGAACTAGGCTAGAAGAAGAAGTGGTTAAAGATACAATGTTAACTTGGGCAAAGAACTTTAAGTGGCAACAACTATAGGAAAGGAACTATAAATTAACCATGTCAACAGCTTACAAAGAAAATTTATTAAAAGATGTTTTATAGATGGCATATGTCATCAGAAAAATTAGCGAAGATGTTTAAAGACAAGTCAGCAAAATGTTGGAAATTTCAACAAGTAACAGGTTCTTATTATCATATATGGTGGACATGTGCAGTAGCAAGGAAATATTGGACTAAAATAAGAGTATGGCTAGAGAAAATGTTACAAGAAGAAATATAATTTATACCAGAGACATTTTTACTAGGTAATATCCCAGAGAAACTTAAGAAAGAGGATACTTATTTAATTATACATGTAACTACAGCAGCGAGAATTGTATGTGTCCCAAATTGGAAATTAAATAAGTTACCAACAGAAGAAGAGACAATAAAAATGATACTAAATTGTGCAGAGATAAACAGGTTGACACTGAAAATAAAGAGGAATCAGTGTACTTCAACACATGGGGAAGATTTTATGATTGGCTAGAGAAAGGAAGCTAGAAAAGAAAGTAAGGAGAAGATACAGAACTCAAATGATGAATTATTAAATGAAAAAGTGGGTGGGGAAGAAGGGGAAAAGAGAAAAGAAAATATTAAATATACAAGTACATACAAGAGCGAGATATAAAGGGGGAAAAACATAGGATAGTTTAGCGAAGGTAAGGGAATAAGAAATGATACTAAATTATATTTGGGTTTGCGGAAATACCATCCCAAGAAAACATAAACTGAGATTTGAAAGAGACATCTATAACAACAGAAAAAGAAAGGGAGAGAGGAAGAATAAATGAGAGGAAGAGGGGGGGAAAAGAAAGAGGTAAGGAAAGGAGGGTGGAAGGGAGAGAAAGAGAAGGAGAGAGGGTAGGAAGGGGAAGAGAAAGAGTAGGAGTAGGGGAGAAATAAGAGAAGAAGGAAGGAGAAGGAGAGGAGGAAAGAAGAAAGTAGAGGAGTGATGTTAAATAAAGCAATCCAAACTGTATATTATAACCCATTAAATGAAATAACAAATGTTTAAGAATGACAAATGTAAAGAAGAACAACAATTATGTGAATGTATACTTAACATGGTATGTAAGAGAATAAAAAATAATTAAAAAAATATCTTGGAAAGGCAACTCAGAGAAAATTCTAAGTTGCAGTCGGTAAATGTTAAGAATATTATTATTATGGGTATGCTTTTATCAATTTACATGTAATATACATTGCATGTAGGTCAGAGGTGGGTTGCAAATCCTGGTGCTACCGGTTCACTCATGCATGCGCAGAAGCAACCAGGCAGGTAGGTGGAACCTCCTGCCACTGCCACTACTGGTTTGCCCGAGCTGAGCTGAACCGGGAGCAACCCACCTCTGATATAAGTAAGCAAATGCAGCAATGCATCCTTAAACTGTGATCAATATGTTGAGAAATGATGTCTGTGATAAAAAAAAGAGCTGAAGAAAATGGGTTAGTCTTATATAACAAGCACTTTTCTCTAATGTCTGATTTAATTCTAATAGCTATTCCTCACAGGATTCAAAATGCAGTGATGCCATATCACTTCTTAAATAATCCCCTTAAAATGGAAAAGTTATAGGGCTAAACCAGGGGTCTGCAATATTAAACACTCAAAGTGCCACTTGGGCCAGTTTAAACACTGGGAGCCACAAAACCTGGGTGGGCATGGCCAACTCAATTTCACTCACTCGCACCCAGTCACATGACACACACACACCCAGCTACACCTACCCAGGTTTTGTGGCTTCCCACAGAGGGCTCAAGCTCCAGCCTGAAGCAGCAGGAAGTGAAGGCTGCCTTACATGCAAATGGGTGCGAAAGCAGATACAGAGCCACTTCACTCCTACACTAAGGCTCCAGCCATCACCTTGCTGTGTTCCCCTCCCACCCGTGCAGCTTTTCGGCCAAGCGCAGAGGGCGCAAGTTCCAGTCTGAAGTGGCAGGAGGCAAAGGCTGCCCTACATGAAAATGTGGCACGAAGGCAGGTACTGGGCCACTTCACTAAGACTCCAGAGACCCTCCTCCTCCTTCTCCTCATGACCCCCTGGCTGGCTGTGGAGGGACTGGGAGGGTGCACACACATGGGAAGGCCCTCCTTAAGTGAACAGCCACCCGCCCTGCACACACCTTTGTTGTGCTTTGGTGCTTGCTTGAGGAGGGTCTCCAAACTATTCAAAATTTCTGCTATCAGTTCTCCAGAACTGGTCAGAACCTGCTGAATGCCACCCCTGGGTTACATGGTTTGAACTCAGGAATGTACTCATTTTATTTATTCACATGTGTATTTTGTACATGTGCTACATGTGGCATAGTTAAAATAAATGTCCCAAAGCGCATTTCTTATTCTATGCCTTAAATTTATGTTAAAAATGAAATTGAATGAGGCAAGAATAGTAACTTTTCTATATTGCTTAAATGAAGTGTCAAAACTGTAATCCTAATTATTAGAACAAAAAGGTTGTGATAAAGTTAAATTATATAGAGCCCTTCTGCTTTTTAACGATCTTTCTAAGTACACAACTTTCAAGTTAGAAGTTTGTGGGAGGCATATGAGACCAATTTCATAGCTATTAGGAAATCACACCAGGGTATCCGTTTTCTGTTCTCCATTGCCATACGAGAAACTAGTTCCTGTTCTAGGTAGGAATAAACAGAGTTTACAGCAATTGATAGCTTTATTGAAAACAGGCCAGTTAGAATTATATTTATGGATCTATGGTGTGATTCATCAATGAATCATAACAAAGAAATTCATATAATTATTTAAAATTGAGACTTCCAATTATAACTCTTACTGTATTGAATTTCCATAATGACTTCCTGAAAAATTATACTTAAACTGATTTGTTGGAGAGCTTCAGAAATTCAAAGTGATCTTAGAAACTCTCTAGACTGAAGTATGATTAATCTTTATTTTCAATCTGATTTTTTTTTACAGAAAACAATATCTAAAAGTACACAACATTGCTATTAACTTTCACTTATCGTATATATTTATACAGTAATATGAACAAGGGATATCAATTTTAGCAACAAATATAACCTCTTGTTAAAGTAAATCTAATTCCATGTAATCTATATTGTTGAACTGTTTTTAAGATTTTCTCACTATATGTGAAAAAGGATGTTTTCTAAAGTTAGAAACAGTATAGCAGATTCTCTCTTATTGGTGCTATAAGTTGCCTTGGAAGTCAGCCATTAAAGAATATATTTCTTTAAACTGTTCTGTTATGCTCTCTATGTATTCTCCAGCCACAAAAGCTTTCCCATCAATTATAATACAGTCTTCTTCAGTGCTGATTTCCATTGGTCTTTTTTCTTCGCTAGCTTCTAAACAGCAGTTAAGTACCTAGAGCCAAAAAAGAAAAAAAATACTTTATTCATATTGTGACTAAATTATGTAATTTTGCAACTGTTTTCATGAAAATGGAAAGACACACGAATTCCCACAATGAAAGAATTATGGTAAAGGTAATGGAGTTAATATAGATAGTTTCAATTAAAGAATTTATCTAGTTTTGTTTCTAATTGGAAACTGCTTCTGGATTATTTTCTACAAACTGACAGAAAATGAAACTTTTACTTTAGGTTTTGATTATTAGAGTGGTTTTGTAATTATAGAAATCATTTAACATGTGAAATGTAAAGCAACAAGTTGATGTATTTTTTTTATAGGACAATCAGAAATCATTATTTTTTTCTTGTCTTTTGGTACTTTTCTCTTTTTTTCTTATTTTTATAACTTTTGTTTCTTTTTTATTTTTACTTTATAATAAAACTTAATAAAATGTAGTAATGATGCAACTCGGTGCACTTGATTCAACAAGAGATGGTTCATTTTATTTGTATAGCTAATGATTAGGTTCACATTTCCTGCTAACCTATAAAGTTGTTTGTCTAGGGGTGGGATCCTACCAGTTTAACAACCAGTTTGCTGAGTACGTGCTTCATGTGCTGGGTGTATGTGTGCAGTTTAGAGAAGACTTACCTACCAGATCACTGGTTGGTACGGAAAACAGCTGAGGAGTGGCAATCCACTCTGCTGCGTGATTCAGCTGAGAAGATAAAGTGCAGGGGCAGCCGGGCCCACTTGCTAGTGGGAGCAAACTGGTTGAGCTGATCTTCGAAGCTACCGGATTGCCCGAACCGGTCCGAACTGGTAGAATCCCACCCCTGGGTTAGTTTTATTTTTGCTAAACACACTTCATGATTCACTATATTGCAATCTGAAAACAAGATTTAATCTAGCTAAATCTCATAATTAACAAAGCATTATTTAAAAACAACTATACTGTGAGAATATAAATATAAAAGTGAATAAAAAACCATAGTACAATACTCATTTACTGAATAATTTAACTATTTCTTAATGGAAATATGATCTTTCAACTGGAAATTCTGTGCTGGATCCAAATATTAAGATATTCAAATTAAAAATAGGACCAATCTAAAATCCATCAATTTTAATGTAGTGGATAGATGGTCAAGTTTATTAATGAAGTGTATAATTAATTTTTGAATTGTTTCTGTTGATATTCATTTGGTCTGTTATAGACACAGTTTTGCGAATTGTGATTCAACTAGAATTTGTTGGAAAATTGTATAACAGATGTAATTAATATATAAATGAGTAAATATATCTGAAATGCTGTAGGATTTCCACATTACTAACAGCAAACAATTTTTAAAATAATAATATTTTTTTTAAAAATATGCACACTGTTTAGAATATGGTCATACTTTTTGGTCTCTACATAATCCTGGAAATAGTCAATATGCGCATTAATATAAAGTTGTTTCAATAAAGCATAAAAAAATTAATATGGAATTGTTTTGTAATGTATGTGGCAAATGTCCAGAAATAAATATAAAAAATTATCCATTCATATAACACTCTCTTTCTTTATAAATGAATTTTTGCACTGTCACATATTTCTCCTGCCATTTAAAAAACATATAAAGGGTGGAAGAATATTATTAAAATGACAGATGTTTTTTGATATGAGCAAAATAAAAAGATGCTCACTTGTCAGTATATTGGTATCCTACTGATAACTATTTTATTTATTCACTAAAATATATTTATTTAAAAGATATATATCTTTATTTCTCAAATTAACAGTGACATTCTTTCTTTTCATGTTTGAAGTGAACATTTTTTACAAATGCATTCTAAAATCAGCCTAGCCCCATAAGTGCTTATTCAAACTATGTCCCTTTGATTTTAATGGGACTTACCCTTAGATAAGTATGCATTGCACTTCATCCTCCCCCCCCCTCCGCATTAATAGCAGTTTCTGGATTTCAAGTTAATAATTCATACCTCTTTTCTTTCATTATTGTCCTCTCCATTCCCAGATGATTCTAAAAAAGGTTTGGAAGTGACTAATACTTGATTGAGAATTTGGTCCAAATCTTTCAGTATAATTTTTGTCTCTCTTACAACTAAAAACATGCAATAATATTTACAATAAAAATATACAATTATATTACCACAATTCTATTGATTGCTTAATTTAATTCAACTACATTAACAGGCATTAACTGGAAATAGCAATCATTACAATTGTTTATGTTTCATATGCTAACTTACTAATAAATTAAATAAAATGAATTTTAAAAATTATACTACTGATAATAATAATGTGTAATTTCAAATGAATTTCTAAAAATTATTGCAGGATAGTTTCCAATTTTAATTGAGTGGAAACATACACAAAGCTTTTGCTGTGTTCCAGCATAACAGATATAGTGCCTTTGTTGACCTTAATAGGGACACTAAAGTGACAGGTCAAGATAATTGTGATAATGATAATTCAAATAAGCAGAGGATTGTGGCTTGAAATGAAGAACTTACTTTGGAAAGTGTGAATCAGGTATTGCACATCAGTCACACAAGAAGAGCAAGGTATCCAAAAAGAGAAGCCACCTTCTGATTGGTGATTCAATTATAAGCGATGTAGATTTAGGAAAGGATATGGAGGTTTTGAAAGAGGTCAGGTGTCTGCTAGGTGCTACTGCCAGCAAAGACAAGAGGCGTATTCTTAAGATAGTCAAGAATGCAAGTAAGGACTGTGATGTTAATGCTATTATACATCTTGGCACAAATGATCTGTCCCAAAAAGATGTACTTTCTGTACAGAATGATTTCCAGAGCTTGGGGTATGAACTAAGTAGTATAGGTTGTAGGATTATCTTCTCAGAGGTTATACCAGTATATAAGGAACAAAAAAGGGAAGGGCCAGGGTGTAGCAGAGTTTAATGTGTGGCTAAAGGAGTGGTGTAAAAGGAAAGGCTTTGGTTTTATTAGCCATGATACCTGCAGCTGGTCCAATGAAAAATTGTACAAAAGAGATGGTTTGCACCGATCCAAGAAAGGGACTGAGATACTTGGCATTAAATTCACAGATTTTCTGGATAAACATTTAAACTCAACAGTGGGAATTAATTGATACAGAACATTTCTGTCCCCAGCAATCTAAAATTCATAGGGTTATCAGTGCATGTAACATAGATGTTTGTGCGGGTAAAATTTAAGTCCTGCTGTCAGGCAAAACCAAGCATTTAATAGTGAGTGCCATACCATGTGCATGAATCATACAAGTGGCCAGAAAATAGGGGCAGTCAGGCATAATGCAAGTTATGCAGACAGTAAACACAGGGTCAATCAAAATGGACTCAAATGTCTATAAACCAATGTATAACGAATAAACAGGGTGAATTAGAAATTCAAGTAAATGAGGGCAGATATGATATTGTTGCCATTACAGAAACTTGGTGAGATGAAACCCACAATTGGAACATACAGCTAGAAAGATTTAAATTATTTAAAAGAAATAGATCAAATAAAAGAGGAGGTGGAGTTGCACTATGTATATAAGAAATAACTACATTTCTACAGAAATAGAGCACAACAATGATGAGAACTATCTTGAACACATTTGTTAATATTAACAAATATTAATATTAAAAGGGGGGGGAAACAACATTGCCATAGGTCTATACTACAGGTCACCCAGAGGAAGTAGATGAACTTTTTGCTAGTCAGCTAACTAAGGTATGTAGTAATGGGGATTTTAACTACCCTGACATCAACTGGGAAACAAACTCTGCACCAAGTGGAAGATCCAACAGGTTCCTAACAAACCTAGCAGACAACTTTGTTTCCCAAAAGGTAGAGAAGGGAACAAGGGGATCGGCCATATTGGACTTAATTCTCACTAACAGAGAGGAAATGGTAGAAGGTGTTGAAGCCACAGGAACCTTGGGGGCAAGTGATCATGCAATATTGGAATTCAACATTATACAACCACAAGTAGTAGAACAAAGTCAAACTAGAGTCTTGGACTTTAAGAGAGCTAATTTCAATAAACTTAGAGAGAGCTTGGGAAGGATTCCATGGATGAGAATCCTCAAGGGCAAAACAACTCAAGAAGCTTGTGAAATTTTGAAAAGTGAGATTATAAAAGCCCAGTCTAGCACAATAACAATGAAGAAAAAAAATAACAGCTCTCAAAAGAAACCAGCATGGCTGCACAAATAACTCTCTGATAAATTGAAAGAGGGGCACATAACTAAGGCAGAATATCGGCAAACAGCCCAAGCCTGTAAAGATGAAGTGAGGAAAGCTAAGACTCACACTGAAGAAAAGCTTGCGACAAAAGTAAAAAATAACAAAAAAGCTTCTTCCAACATGTCAAAAACAAGAAAAAAGTCAAGGAAACAATTGGTCCATTGCTGGGAGAAAGTGGCAAGAAGGTGACAAGCAACAGTGAGAAAGCAGAACCACTTAACTCATTTTTTGCATTTGTCTTTACATAAAGGGAAAAAACAGTCCAACCTATCAAAAACAGCACCACAAAAATACAGATTAGGAACACAAGTTAAAATAGGGAAGAAAATGGTAAGTGAGCATCTGTCTACCCTAGACAAGTTCAAATAACCAGGACTGGATGGCTCTCCAAGGCTCTGAAGAAACTGGCAGACGAGATCTCAGAACCACTGAACTATATCTTTCAAAGATCCTGGAGCACCGGGGAACTGCCAGAGGACTGGAAAAAAGCTGATGTAGTTCCCATCTTCAAAAAAGGGAAAAAAACAGATCCAGGAAACTACAGGCCTATCAGCTTGACCTCAATACCAGAGAAGATCCTAGAAAAGATAATCAAGCAATGAATTAGTGAACAACTAGAAGCAAAGAAAGTAATTTGTCAAAAACAGATCATGCCAGACTAATCTTATTGCATTCTTTGACAAAGTAACAAAATTAGTGGACCAGAGGAATGCTGTTGATATAATTTACTTGAACTTCAGTAAGACATTTGATAAAGTAGACCATAACCTACTACTAGATAAAGTAGAAAAATGTGGGTTAGACAGCATCACCACCAGATGGATTCATAATTGGCTGACCAACTGCACTCAACATGTAGTCCTCAATGGAACTGCATCTACAGTACTACTTGAGCACCCCAAGGCTCTGTTTTAGGCCCAGTATTCTTCAACATCTTCATCAATGGGGGGGACAAGGGGATAAATGGGGAACTCATCAAATTTGCAAATGACACTAAGCTGGCAGGAATAGCCAACTCTCCAGAAGGATCTTGACAAATGTGAACATTGGGCGCTATCTAACAAAATGAAATTCAATGGTGAAAAAAGTAAGGTTCTACATTTAGGTAAGAAAACAAAATGCTTACTCAACAGTAGTAACTGTGAGAGGGATCTTGAAATCCTAGTGGACAACCATTTAAATATGAGCCAGCAGTGTGCAGCAGCTGCCAAAAAAGCCAACATAGTTCTAGGCTGAATAAACAAAGGGATAGAATCAAGATCACATTAAGTATTAATATCACTTCATAATGCCTTGGTAAGGCCACACTTAGAATACTGCATTCAGTTTTGGTTGCCACTACCTAAAATATGTGGAGGCTCTAGAAAGAGTGCAGAGAAGAGCAACAAAGATGATTAGGGGACTGGAAACTAAAACATACGAAGAATGGTTGCAGGAACTGGGTATGTCTAATTTAGTGAAAAGGAGGACTAGGGGGAGATAATAACAGTGTTCCAATATCTCAGGGGTTGTCACAAAGAAGAGGGAGTCTAACTATTCTCCAAGGCACCTGAAGGTAGAACAAGAAGCAATGGGTGGAAACTAATCAAGGAGAGAAGCAACTTAGAACTGAGGAGAAATTTCCTCATAGTTAGAACAATTAATCAGTGGAACAACTTGCATCCAGAAGTTGTGAATGCTCCAACACTGGAAGTTTTATGTAGATGTTGGATAATCATTTGACTGAACTGGTGTAGGGTTTCTTGCCTAGGCAAGGGATTGGACTAGAAGACCTCTAAGGTCCCTTCCAATTCTGTTATTCTATATTCTGTCAATAACATATTTTCAGCAATTTTTAAATATCTATTTTAGAGACCCATAGTTATTAAGAAAGAATAATTTGTCTATAATGAGCAATAAATTTGCACATATCTGTTCATGATGTTGCAGTTTGAAATAGGCTTATTTTGAAACATAGTTACTTTCAATTCTCTGGAACTGACTTAAAATGGGAAGAGATGAAGACTCCTGAAGAAGAGAAAGGTTACCATTCAGTGAGCCAGCAGAACTCATAAAGAAGGAATATCTAACATGCCACTGCTTTTTTCCACTGATTTTAAATGTATTTAGAAGTAGCTGAATACCCGAGCTCTGCTACAAAACTATGTGATCAGGCTTGATAAATCATTTTCTTTCTACTAGTTTATATGTTTGATGCTTGAGCATTTAAATGACAATATTTAAACATAGAAATCAGAATAGCAACTTCATTCACTATACTTTTATTTATTTTTCTTCCAGGGACTAAATTGAATTTTTCCTACTCTAATCTGAATATGTGCTATAAACAACGATTTCATTGCTTGTTGTTGCATTATTAATTTTATATATGTTTAGAAAGCAACTGTATTTGAATATTTTTTTTAAAAAAGAATTTTGATCATATGACCATGATCAACGCTGCCACAGTTGTGAATATGAAATATGGTCATAAATTTCTTTTTCAGTGCCATGGTAACTTGAACAATCATTTAAAGAATGGTTGCAAGTCAAAGACATCTATATAGAATAGAATAGAATTCTTTATTGGCCAAGTGTGATTGGACACACAAAGAATGTGTGTCCAATCACACACATGCAATCAATCATATGTTGCATGAGGAGAGGCTAGTGCATGACTTGGATCTTTTGAATACTGATGGTGGGTTCAAAGTTGCCACAAGGAGAATTTGTCCATACTGACTTGCACTTATGAATCTGAACCAGCATTCAGGACATAATCATTAGCAAAGATCTCTCTCTGTGTCTCAGAACAGTTTCCTTCACTTTGGTAATTAAGTTATTACTGAATTCATATTAATTCATTTGCATGCTTGTACAGAAATAGATTTATGTTTTATACTAGGTATTCCAAACAAACTTTTTCTAAGCAGATAGTGATGAGATGATCATGATTTTTATTTATTATGGGTCTTTTGAAGGCTGAATATATATTTTTGTATTCTGTTATGCATCAGTTCATATCACATTACAGAATAACTTTTTGCCAAATCTTGCATTTATAGGGAATGTTATACATTTTTCCTAAGATTAGGAAATGGCTCTTCATTATTTATCACCATTCATGCCATATTATTATCATCTGAATGCCTATTTCTATACACAGTCATATTTAAACTAAATTTTTGCCACTTTATATTATGACATATTTTTTCTAGCTTTTATTTATAATTAAACCTTCGCTTTGATTTCCATGAAGTGTTCATTCATTATACTCACAGATAATAAGGAAATGAAACCAGAGCCCTGTTTTACATCAAATAAGTTCACACATCTATTCATGTTAGGATCTCTAATCTAAATACTACCTTGCAAGCCAATTTTTTTGCCACCAATTGCAAATTACATGCAATGGTGCTGCATGCAGTACTAAAGTAACAAATGTGAAAATACATAATAATTTTATTTTTACAGTAAAATGTTAGAATTTCATAATTTTTTAAAAAAAATGCTTCCTAAGTTTTAAACTAAATCTCTTTCTAAACTCTTTAGCCCAAATAAATGCATGTACTTTGACCATTCTATAAAACACCCTTGATATTTTAATTATCTATGTGACACATTACTTTGCTCTGAAAAACTTAACAATAATTAAATTTTGTGATTAATTTTTTTTGTTATATGCAATAGGTTGGGAAAATCTACCAGTTTATCATATTTACAACTTTCTACTTACAATTGTTACTGTACAACATCCCTATAATCATGTAATCAAAATTCAAAGGATCATGTCATCACCATTTGCAACTTTCTGACAAGCAAAGTAAATGCGAAAGCCAGATTTACTTAACAAAGATTGATTGATTGATTGAATCTGCTCTGATCTGATTTAGTATTGGTGTGCCTTTTTCATTTTCAAAATAAAGATCATGTCACCTGGGAACTTTCATAGTCCATAACTCCTACAAATTAACCTCAATTAATTTATGGGACAATGGGACCCTAAAAAACAATTATCTTAACATTGAAAGTAGAAATAGACAAAAGATGCTAAATCAGAGGGATTTCCAGAAAATATAATTTCACATATGATACTTGGATGTGAAAGTATATTAATTATATAACAAAATATCCATGAAAATTAATGAGAAAATATCCATGAAATCTAATGAGAAATCTAATGGTTTTTTTATAATAAAATAGCTTGTAACAACTTTCAAATAATATATTTGATTCATCCAATTTATAATCATTAGATTTCATGGATCTTTTTAATATAATTATTAATGTTTTCTATGTTACCTTAAAACATTGATTTTTAAGGAATATTGATACAAGTTCAAAATGGCAATTTTAAGATAGAAAAACTTCAGTCACAAAATTCTCCAGCTGGCTATTTAGCACTTTAAAGAAATTCTGCTTTAGAGCCTACAATATTTGCTAGAATCACATTTATTTTACAGTAATATTCTGTAACATAATATGATACACATTCAGAAGAAAATATAACCAGATTCTGTGGTGTTTACATGCAGGTAATGTTTTAGGTTAAAGCTCAATATTCAGATATTTTAGAATCTCGGTAAGCTATGCAGACACGTTATACTTACAGTATCTTATTTTTTTCAGAATAGTCTGAGAAACATAATAAACATAATACCTTTAAAAAAAAATCAAGCTCTGCTTTCTATACTATAAAAAGTACATAGTTCTGAACTTGTATATATGAACACCAACCTAGGTTTTTTTTTGATAGGATATCTTCTGACCTTGCTATTTTGCAAGGATATGTTAACATTCTTTGCCTGAAAATTAAGAAAGTTGTTAGTATTTGTTTTGAATCAACAATCAAGAATAGGTAGAAATAACCCGACAACATAAATGGTTAAAATCCAGACTTAATTAAATTAGGACCTACTGAAAACAGTAAATTATAATCTAAGAATGAATTTGGATTGCTACCTATTTCTAACTATGAATATTTCATCTAATAAAAATATTAACTATTTATGAACAGTGCAATTTTATTAAAACTCATATTAGTTCTTTTAAGCACACTTTACAATGATATCTGCATTGTGAGACATATTATAAATTATATTGCTTATTTGAATTACCATTTTTCAGACTATAAAATGCTCTGGATTATAAGATGTACCTAGCTTTTGGGGAGAAAAACAAGAAAAAAAAATCTGCCTCTGCCTCCCAGCAATTTGCCTCCTTGCAGCAAACAGCACAGCCTGGTCAGCTTCAGCACAGTCTGATTTAGCATGAGCAAGTGATTGCTAGGAGAAAGAGGTTGGATGGGCAGTGCTACAGCAATATTCACTCTATAGGACCCACAGACATTTCCATCCACTTTTTTTTTTGGGGGGGGGGGGAGAGTACATCTTATAGTCCAAAAAATACCTGTCACTGACATTTTCTATAAATCCTGAAATTTAGTTGCGTCTGTCAATCAAGCTGAAGAGGCTACATTGTATATAAAATGTTTAAAATAACTTAAAGTAGAAAAATGAACTCTTGAAAGTCAGCTTGAAAAGTATGTATTTTATATAACTTTAAAAGGTAAACCACTATGAATATATGAATTGAACTCAGATTATGCATATTTTAGATATCAGTTTTTTCAGGTTTAAGTTAAAGATTTCTTTCAAATAAAATATTTCCTTTTAAGCCTTAAAACATAGTTCATCATTTTTTTTTTGGGGGGGGGAATACAGATTGCATTGGAATGTACATTATTTATTTATTAGAAAATTTATGTTCTGCCTTGCACTCAAATATTTCTGAAATTGCTAATAAAACTTTTAAGTTGATTAGCATAATGTGATGAATTCTGATTTAGTAGCATACATAATAGATCCGCTGAAATCTATTACTAATTTAGAGCACAATCCTACAGTATACAAGAGTGGTAACTATGGAGTGGGAATCAAACTCAACAATTTTTTTCTTCCATAGAAGGCTTGAAAATTAATATTTCCTAATATGTGAAATCATGCCAAGAATAAAATGGGAGAAGGGCACTAGAGAAGAGACTGCTACATTAAAAACCTTTCCAGCTAAAACATCTCCAAAACTAGAGTTTTAATGGATTGTTTCCTTTAAACTGATTATAGTAAGAAAGAACTCAGAAAAGAGAAGAAGTAAGGAAGAAGTGTATTTCATCCCTCACTTATTTCCTATTAGCAATTGGGCATGGGCTTTAAACTTTACCAAGCAAGATTATTCTGCTAAGAATTTTCAATGGCATTACGTTTTCCAATGCAGGCCTTGTACAGAGCCTTCCCAAGCTTCAGCTGCCTTTTTCCAAGCCAGAATGCATTACTCCAGGGGTCCCCAACCCCGGGTTGCAAACCGCTATAGACCATGCCTTATTCAGAACTGGGCCATCCAAGCTTGCAGCTCGACTTGTGCACGTGGCGACCCAGGATGCACACACACACACACACAAATACATGCAGCTCAACTTGCACGCCAAGCTGTATGCACATGCACACCAGCCTACTGGCCTGCCACTTGTGCAAGTCAAACTGTGCACATATGCCATCCTGCTGCTTGCATAGCCCAGTTCCGCTCTCCCCCCGCCCAGCTGGGCTGCCACATCTCAAAGGTTAGGGACAGTTGCACTAATCTCATTAAGTGTTAATACAGTGTACCTTTCCATTAAAACTAGTTGGTTGTTCAGCTGCAAGGACAAGACTGTTGTATCAATTATGACAGAGGTGGGCTTCAGGGTAATGCACCGGTAAGCGCGTATCCATTCGTTAAATTTAGCATGTCTTCCAGCACCCGTTCTTCCGGAGGCCATGTACTGGAATGTTCCCTCCCATGGCCTGCTCCCTTGCTCACTCTCCCGCCCACCCAGTCGCCGCTCACTTGCCCTGCCTGTCCGCACCAGGCTTGCCCCGCCAACAGCCGCCTCATTACCAATAGGGGATGGGAAATCTATGCAGAGGGATGAAAACGCATGCATTGCCCACCCCCCTCCATTGGAAATGAGGCGGCTGTTAGAGAGAAGATGCCACATGGCTTGTGCAGCAGCCGAAGAAGGAACAGGAGCCGTGGTGTGGCTCTACGCAGTTGGCGATGACTCCGGAGCCCATCCATGGGGGGTGGGCTCCCCCTCGTGTTTGTCTTCCGAGATGGGCTCCGGAGTCATCGCTGGCCACGCAGACCCATGCCGAGGCTCCATGCCGTGGAAAACATAGGCGCGCATGCACCACCCGAACAATTACAGCCTCAGAGACTTTGTAATGACGGGTATTTGTTCTCACTTGTCCTTGCTTCTGTAGAAGCTTCCCTCCAAAGCCCTCTGAGGGAGGAAGGGCCAGTTGGGAGAGGGGCGTTGGTCCTGCTTCAGGCTGTAATTGTGCAGGGTGTGCGCGTGCATGTGTTTTCCACAGCAAGGGGCCGCCGCTAGAAGATGAGGAATGTGAGGGGACCAGCGGGGCTTCGTCCATCTGAAGAGAACCTGTCCCTGAAGAGGGCAGATGTGGTGGCATCGGTCTTGGGATGTTCTGCAGAGCCCCCCAGGAAAAATGCCGCTGCCAGGTACTTTTAACCATATATTTTGGTCCTATGACTGTAGAATGCTGCAAAAAAACATAAATGAAGGCCAGTTGCTGAGTGTTTCAAATGTGATTGGAACACTCAACAAGGTGACCACAGTATATGTGTGTGTGTGTGTGTGTGTGTGAGTGAGTGAACGAGACAGACAGACAGGCAGAGACAGACAGACAGGCAGAGACATACAAACAGAGAGAGGGGGAGAGAGAGAGAGAGAGAGAGAGGGAGGGAGGGAGGGAGGGAGGGAATCAGAGAGACACGGACAGACACACAGAGACAGATGGGGGGGAGAGAGGGAAGAAGGAGGGAGAGACAGACAGACAGAGAGAGACACACACAGAGTGAGTGATTAAGTGTGTGAGTGAGAGAAAGACAGACAGACAGACACACATACACATACAGAGTGGCAGAGAGAGAGGAAGAGAGGGGGGAGAGATAGAGAGACACACAGAGACAGAGAGAGAGAGAGAGAGAGAGAGAGAGAGAGACATACACAGAATGAGTGACACACACACACAGAGTGACAGAGATGTGGGAGGGAGGAGAGAGAGACAGGCAGACACACAGAGAATGACAGAGAGAGACAGAGAGGGAGAGAGAGACAAAGAGCCACACACACACACACACACAGAGACACACACAGAGAGATACAGAAAGAGAAAGAGAGAGAAAGAGAAAGGAAGGAAGAAAGAAAGAAAAAAAGAAAGAGAACTTACGATCACAATTGACCCCAAAATTTTGGTTGCTAAGCAAGAACGTTGTTAAGTGAGCTTCACCACATTTGGCCACGCCCACCCAGTCACATGACCACCAAGCCACTCCCATAAAACAGGCCACACCTACAGAATAGGTTCTAAAAAATTTTGAGATCCACCACTGAATTATGCTAACATCC
The DNA here is from genome assembly GCF_964273705.1 of Natrix helvetica. NCBI lineage: Eukaryota > Metazoa > Chordata > Lepidosauria > Squamata > Natricidae > Natrix > Natrix helvetica. The sequence goes on from NC_138554.1 coordinate 91,172,358, forward strand.
CTGTATTATTTTCTTCTGTATAGCAATTCTTCAGTCTGGGCAACCAGGAAGTGGTTCATTAATACATTCACATGGCATGAACAACAGGCACATTCATTGCCCAGCAATTTAGTAAGCCAAAGAACTCTTTGGAAGTTATAGAACTGAGATTTGAAGATAGATTCCTGGCATCTTGCAAAATCCTTTTGAAGAATGGAACATGATACAAGATTGAACATACTATGCTGGATGTAAACATTCTGTCATATTTAGTGTGCTTTTGAAATAAACTGAGTGAAACCTAGAGATAGGGATTTTTAGCTATTGGCTATGAATTTAATGTATATTAGATGCCATACTAAAATAGTGGATTCCTATGAATTTTAGCAGCAATTTTGGCTGATATGATTTGCTGATACTGAAAAATAGTGCTGATTTATTTATTTAATCACTTAATTGTAATATGTTGTATATCACACTACACATTTTAATCATAGGGCAGGCGAAGTATATTTAAATAAATAAAGACATATAGTTCTTATATCCTGGAAAAATCAAGATACATGAATTCACTATCCATATTTTTGTATCTTTCCTTGTCTAGTGAAAATCACAATATTTTAAGACTACCAGAGTATAACCAAAGAAACTTACTTTCTTCCATTTCTGCAGCTAATTTTCCCCCCACATTTTTTTGTATAACTTTTAATCTGAAAAATAGATAATTTTGGAATACACAGTATATTTAATGGCAGTCAACAGTTTCAGAAGAATATAGTTTACCCTTTTAATTTCAACAGCTGTTCCCCCATAGATGTTATTTTTGATCATTTGTAAATCAGATTTGATGGGTAAGTTCACTCATTTTATTAAATTATATATTTCAGCCTTGTATTTTTCTTTTACATGTATTATAGAATAGAGTGTTGGACAGGGGTGGGTTCTGGCAGGCACTACTGCTGATTTGCTCGTGTGTGCACGCCAGGTGTGCGCACCACATGTGTGTGTGCATGCCTGATGCGTACTGCATGGGCATGAGCAGTACAATTAAAATTGTTGTGTGCATGCGCAGAACCAAAAAGGAAGATGGCGGAGAACCGATTCAGGGGCGTGGTAGACCTGGGTCGCTGCTACTTCCAGGGCCCCAGGCCGCCAAACCATTACCGTTTTGCCTGAACCTATAGGAACCCACCACTGGGCTTGGAAGAGTTTTTTTTCTTTTCTCATGGTTGGATAATCACAATTTCTTGTATATCCAAACTACAACTTTGGTTAATTATAGTTGACATATGACTACCATATTTTTGGGAGTATAAGACACACCTTTTTCCCTTCAAAAAAGAGGCTGAAAATCTGGGTGCATCTTATACATTGAATATAGCATTTTTTGCCTCCCGAAGCCCCACCCCCTCACCAAAATGGCCATGCAGAGCCCCTAGGAAGCTTTTAGAGAGCTCCTCGGGACTTGGGAGGGAAGAAATGAGCAAAAAACACCCCTTTTTACTCAATGTAACCCCCCCAACCCCCAGGACCACTCAAAGCTTCCAAAAGACTATCCGTGCCCCCCCTTTTTTTTTACAAAAAATGCACCCAATTTTTTGCTCATTCCCCCCCCCCCCCCCCCAGCACTCTGCAAGCTCCTTAAAGGCTATTCATGCCTTTTTTGGAGGGAAAACCGGGCCCATTTTTGTGAAAAATGGGCCGTTTTTGGGAGGTTTGCAGAATGCAAAAACTTTTTAAAATTTTCCTCTTCAAAACCTTGCTGTATCTTATACTCTGGTGTGTCTTATACTCCAAAAAATATGGTAATTCATAACTGAATTAACTTATGTTAAATTAATTAAAAATTAGTTTGTCACAAGAATAACCAGATGATAAACTATGCAATAAAAGTTTTTGAAACTCTCTTGGCTATTTATATAGGAGATTAAATGAGCCTGAAGCTTCTGGCGTCTAATCTATATCACAGAAAAAATAGTGGAAATGATGTTCAAAGGCTATACCATACCAGTATAGTTACTATACTAAATATAGTATTTTTCTTCAGGTATTTATTCCCTTTCACTTTCCTCATCTAAATCAAACAGGTTTCATTAAACTACAACGAAGCATAGAATAATAAAATGAATTAATTATATCCATTTACATTCTAACATAAAATGTTTATAAAATTAGTAAGTTACTAAATTAATCACACACACATTTCATATCAATACAAATTGATATAATAATACTGTTATTTAGAAAGAACAACTAAAAAAATATTGCAAAGCAAGTCCGTAATCAGTTAAAATTTGTAAGAATTTATATTTAAATCTTACCATTTTCCTACATTCTATTTTATCAGTTTTTCTTTTGGCTTCTTTGTCATTTACTGTATCTAAAAACCATTATAAGGATAATTAAGAAACATTTGAATCATAATGACTTTAAAAAGATTGTATATGATTGTTTTTGATCTGTGCTAAATGCTTATGTTATAATAAATGTATTATGGAAATAGGAATCTACAATGAAACTACTCAACTATCACATAGTAGGCTGTGATACCATGTTTGCTGGAGGAACATGGTCCAATTCAGAACTTTGTTAATCTTACATGATAAATAGATCCTGATGTCTGTAGTAAGTACCCAAAGGCATTTTATAGAATATATTGATCATTACAGAGATGTAGTTGTATTTCTTGTATTTCATTAAAAGTTACATCCATCATGTACAATGT